>NC_092243.1:46574673-46869673 GCF_036320965.1 Panulirus ornatus | reverse complement strand
AAACATACCCATTTTTGCTTTCCGAGATAATGTTCTCGACTTCCACACATTCTTCAAGGCCCCCAGAATTTTCGCCCCCTCCCCCACCCTATGATCCACTTCCGCTTCCATGGTTCCATCCGCTGCCAGATCCACTCCCAGATATCTAAAACACTTCACTTCCTCCAGTTTTTCTCCATTCAAACTCACCTCCCAATTGACTTGACCCTCAACCCTACTGTACCTAATAACCTTGCTCTTATTCACATTTACTCTTAACTTTCTTCTTTCACACACTTTACCAAACTCAGTCACCAGCTTCTGCAGTTTCTCACATGAATCAGCCACCAGCGCTGTATCATCAGCGAACAACAACTGACTCACTTCCCAAGCTCTCTCATCCCCAACAGACTTCATACTTGCCCCTCTTTCCAAAACTCTTGCATTTACCTCCCTAACAACCCCATCCATAAACAAATTAAACAACCATGGAGACATCACACACCCCTGCCGCAAACCTACATTCACTGAGAACCAATCACTTTCCTCTCTTCCTACACGTACACATGCCTTACATCCTCGATAAAAACTTTTCACTGCTTCTAACAACTTGCCTCCCACACCATATATTCTTAATACCTTCCACAGAGCATCTCTATCAACTCTATCATATGCCTTCTCCAGATCCATAAATGCTACATACAAATCCATTTGCTTTTCTAAGTATTTCTCACATACATTCTTCAAAGCAAACACCTGATCCACACATCCTCTACCACTTCTGAAACCACACTGCTCTTCCCCAATCTGATGCTCTGTACATGCCTTCACCCTCTCAATCAATACCCTCCCATATAATTTACCAGGAATACTCAACAAACTTATACCTATGTAATTTGAGCACTCACTCTTATCCCCTTTGCCTTTGTACAATGGCACTATGCACGCATTCCGCCAATCCCGAGGCACCTCACCATGAGTCATACATACATTAAATAACCTTACCAACCAGTCAACAATACAGTCACCCCCTTTTTTAATAAATTTCACTGCAATACCATCCAAACCTGCTGCCTTGCCGGCTTTCATCTTCCGCAAAGCTTTTACTACCTCTTCTCTGTTTACCAAATCATTTTCCCTAACCCTCGCACTTTGCACACCACCTCGACCAAAACACCCTATATCTGCCACTCTATCATCAAACACATTCAACAAACCTTCAAAATACTCACTCCATCTTCTCACATCACCACTACTTGTTATCATCTCCCCATTTGCGCCCTTCACTGAAGTTCCCATTTGCTCCCCTGTCTTACGCACTTTATTTACCTCCTTCCAGAACATCTTTTTATTCTCCCTAAAATTTAATGATACTCTCTCACCCCAACTCTCATTTGCCCTTTTTTTCACCTCTTGCACCTTTCTCTTGACCTCCTGTCTCTTTCTTTTATACGTCTCCCACTCAATTTCATTTTTTCCCTGCAAAAATCGTCCAAATGCCTCTCTCTTCTCTTTCACTAATACTCTTACTTCTTCATCCCACCACTCACTACCCTTTCTAATCAACCCACCTCCCACTCTTCTCATGCCACAAGCATCTTTTGCGCAATCCATCACTGATTCCCTAAATACATCCCATTCCTCCCCCACTCCCCTTACTTCCATTGTTCTCACCTTTTTCCATTCTGTACTCAGTCTCTTCCGGTACTTCCTCACACAAGTCTCCTTCCCAAGCTCACTTACTCTCACCACCCTCTTCACCCCAACATTCACTCTTCTTTTCTGGAAACCCATACAAATCTTCACCTTAGCCTCCACAAGATAATGATCAGACATCCCTCCAGTTGCACCTCTCAGCACATTAACATCCAAAAGTCTCTCTTTCGCGCTGCCTGTCAATTAACACGTAATCCAATAACGCTCTCTGGCCATCTCTCCTATTTACATAAGTATACTTATGTATATCTCGCTTTTTAAACCAGGTATTCCCAATCATCAGTCCTTTTTTCCGCACATAAATCTACAAGCTCTTCACCATTTCCATTTACAACACTGAACACCCCATGTATACCAATTATTCCCTCAACTGCCACATTACTCACCTTTGCATTCAAATCATCCAACACTATAACCCGGTCTCGTGCATCAAAACCACTAACACACTCATTCAGCTGCTCCCAAAACACTTGCCTCTCATGATCTTTCTTCTCATGCCCAGGTGCATATGCACCAATAATCACCCATCTCTCTCCATCAATTTTCAGTTTTACCCATATTAATCGAGAATTTACTTTCTTACATTCTATCACATACTTTCACAACACCTGTTTCAGGAGTACTGCTACTCCTTCCCTTGCTCTTGTCCTCTCACTAACCCCTGACTTTACTCCCAAGACATTCCCAAACCACTCTTCCCCTTTACCCTTGAGCTTCGTTTCACTCAGAGCCAAAACATCCAGGTTCCTTTCCTCAAACATACTACCTATCTCTCCTTTTTTCACATCTTGGTTACATCCACACACATTTAGGCACCCCAATCTGAGCCTTCGAGGAGGATGAGCACTCCCCGCGTGACTCCTTCTTCTGTTTCCCATTTTAGAAAGTTAAAAAAATACAAGGAGGGGAGGATTTCTGGCCCCCAGCTCCCGTCCCCTCTAGTCGCTTTTTACGACACGCGAGGAATGTGTGGGAAGTATTCTTTCACCCCTATCCCCAGGGATAATATACATATATATATATACACATACACACACATACACACACACACGCACACATACACACACACACACATACATATATATACATGTGAAAAATGTAAGAAACAATTTAGAAACTGAAACTTCTAGCTTGAAATGAAAAAATGAATGTCACATAATGGTTCAATCTCTGGCTATGGAAAAAGGAAAAGTTTAATTTATTTACACAAACGTCAATAGTAGTTCTTATCAATTTAACCACTCTATCAATAAGCTTCAATGTCTAAGCTACATTTTTTCCAATTTCACTATTTTCTTGTCAAAGCACTATGTATGAAAACTATCACTCCAGTAACACAACTATAAACATTTACTTTCCCTTTAAAAAAAAAAAAGTTCTGGGGAAGTCTGTCTCGATACACTGCGGGACACTCTACCACCTGGCGAGAGATGTGTGGAAATAAAAAGAGCGTGGTTGAGAGAGCAGAAGAGGGTGTTTTGAAATGGTTTGGGCACATGGAGAGAATGAGTGAGGAAAGATTGACCAAGAGGATATATGTGTTGGAGGTGGAGGGAACGAGGAGAAGTGGGAGACCAAATTGGAGATGGAAAGATGGAGTGAAAAACATTTTGTGTGATCGGGGCCTGAACATGCAGGAGGGTGAAAGGATGGCAAGGAATAGAGTGAATTGGATCGATGTGGTATACCGGGGTTGACATGCTGTCAGTGGATTAAATCAGGGCATGTGAAGCGTCTGGGGTGAACCATGGAAAGCTGTGTAGGTATGTATATTTGCGTGTGTGGACGTATGTATATACATGTATATGGGGGTGGGTTGGGCCATTTCTTTCGTCTGTTTCCTTGCGCTACCTCGCAAACGCGGGAGACAGCGACAAAGCAAAAAAAGAATAATATATATATATATATATATATATATATATATATATATATATATATATATATATATATGCGAACAAAGTGCATAGGAACGCACACCTTCATAGAACATACAAACCTCCAACAGCCAGGATTGAACCTGGGACCCCTGTGCCACAAGCGGGAATGCTACTGCTAGGCTCTGGGCCTGGCTAATAGGAAATAACAATTCGAATATTATGTACTCGATTACCTTTCATCTCATGTTGGTGAGGAATGGGGTCTACACTGGTCATTTTCCAACGGGCACATATAGCCATCAGATAGCATTTTTACAGAAGCTAAATTTACAACGTGGAGGTATATGAATACGAACAAGGTGCATAGGAATGCACACAGGGGTCCCGGGTTTGATCCTGGCTGTTGGAGGTTTGTATGTTCTATGAACATACATATTCTTATGGGTCCACGGGGAAATGATACATGATAAGTTCCCAAGTGCACTTTCGTGTAATATTCACATCATCAGAAATATAAGTCAGTTGATATACAGTGAAGAGAAGTAGCTAGGACGCCATTTGGTAAACAAGTGATTATTGAAGACAACCAGCGTTTCTAAAACGTATTATGTGGACCAGAAGGGGAATTGTTTACAAATTTTATCAACAATAAAGCTATCCAATTTGTGTATACCTTCACAAATATTAAGGTTATAATTCTTTGTGTATTGATAATAGAAGATTCAATGACATTTCTCGTCATATTGGAGTTAGAGTTAATAACTGGGATAGCATTACTCCAGTCAGTACAATGATCATAGTTTTTAATGTGATTAAACAAAGCGTGTGATTCTTGTCCTTTACTTATACTGTATTTATGTATTTTTTCAGATCCTCTTCAAAATGGACAACAATGGTGGTTGTGTGCTTGTGGAGCAAGAAAAGCTTCATCATAGTATGAATGTTCCACGGGACAAGTTTTCCTTTGATAAGTTCCGTAATATGTGCATCTTGTCAGGCTGTGATTATCTTCCATCCTTGCATGGCATTGGCCTGGCAAAAGCTTGCAAGTTTTTCAGTGTTATATCAAATCCAGATATTCATAGCGTAAGTTCAGAGCAGTAGTTAAGGTCTTGTTGAAGAAAGAAAAACTCATTTGGAAGTATTTAATTATTGATTATTATAATTTCTTGTTGAAATAAAAATTTTGTTTATCTGTAGTTACATTTAAGGTAAATCTTTTGGAGGTAAGAAGATGCTCACTCACCCATAGTTGCTGAAGTATGTGAAATGTACAAAAAAAAAAAAGGAAGCAATTTAGAGAAAATTTTCACTTGTATCTTTTTGATGTTTCCATGGACTTTGTGACGTGTTATTATTTTGGCATTGAAGATAGTCTTGCTAATCTTGGGCTTAGTTAAAGAGTTGAATTAGAAATAATTTCTGCATTTTAGTGAAACATTCTTTTGATATTAGATAATTTACTATTGCCAGGTTCTTTGCAAACTCCCGAGCTACCTGAAAATGCCACAGCTAGAGGTTACTCAAGAATACCGTGATGGCTTTATCAAAGCTCGCAACACATTCTTGTACCAGCTAGTGTTTGACCCTATTGACCGCATCCTTCGCCCTCTAAATGATTACCCAGATGGCAATGAAGCTGAGGATTTCCCTTATGCAGGAAAATTTATTGGTCATAAGCAAGCTCTACAGATAGCACTAGGAAATGTCAATGTTCAGACTGGAGAAATAGTTAACCACTTTTCTCCAGACACTTCTAAGGTATTTGATTTTCTTATATTCCTGCATTATGCTTTGTGTTTTGCTCTTTATGAATGCTGGATATATTGATTTGATTTTTCTTACTTCATTGCTGTTTCCTGCATTTGAGAGGTAGTGCCTGGAACAGATAAAGAAAGTCCTCATTTGCTCACTTCCAGTCTGTAGCTGTTATGTGTAATGAACTGAAACCACAGCCCCTTATTCACATCCAGGCCCCACAGACCTTTCCTTGGTTTCCCCCAGTGCATCATATTCCCTAGTCTAGTTCACTGACATCAAGTCATTTCCTGTATATCACTTCTCTCCATTTCACTCTGTCCCATGTACTCCTTTCACCCTCCTGCATATTCAGGCCCTAAGTACTCAAGATCTATTTCACTCCATCCTTTCATATCCAATTTGATCCACCTTCTTATCCCCTCCACATCTGACGCAAGTGTACACAGCAGAAGTAAGCAGGGAGAGACAGTTAAAGGAAGTTAGTGTATACGGTAGGCGTGAGCAATGAGATACAAAGCGAAATTAAGAAGAGAGCGTCAATAGAGGGAAGTGCTCACAGCAAAGAGAGGGAAAGGAATAGATAGAAAGAACATTATTTTCTGTACCATGTATCCTCTTTGTCAATGTCTCCTCACTCATTCTCCCATTTGTTCAAACCATTTTGGGACTTTGTCTTCATCTTGCTGATCCACACTATGAAGAATAGAGAGGTAAAAGTGCAATCAAGCTAGATGATGAATCAGAAAATCCAGGGAGGAGTATGAGAGAAGGAGTTTGACTCAAGATGGAAGTGCAGTAAATGTAGGTACGCAGTCATGTGTGAATGAGGCATTTAAAATGTTTAGAGAGAGATTGGAAAAGTTTGTGAAATCTGTAGTTGGATGCATTGTTGTGCAGTATAAAGATAAAAGGGGAAGTGTATAGTGGATGGATGAGATTAGAAATGCCATGGAAGATGAGAAAAAAACATTTGGTAGATGGCTCGAAAGGAATGTACCAAGGGAAGTTCAGCAAAGGAGGAGGGAAGAATGAAAGATGTATAAGCAGAATGTTAAGAAGCTGCTTGAGGAAAGCAAACAAAGGTTCGATGAAGATTTTGCATGAAAGTTGAGTGAAAAGTTTAGGGAGAAGAAGAAATTGTACTGAAAGGAGGTGAAAAAGATGAATGTAATTGTGGAAATTTGAATGTGAGAAGTTAGGAATGGGAGTTGATGAATCAAAAGGAGTAAGTGAAAGGAAGATGGAATGATATTTTGAAGAACTGATAAATATTGGTCAGAGATAGGTAACTTTTATTACATGCATGTGTATGGAGGATGGAAGGAAGAGGATACAAGTGCAAGGGCCTATAGCAAGGGAGGTAAAAGGGTGATAATGAGGTTGAAGGTAGGAAAGGCACCTCAAGTGAACGGGATTACAGCTGAAATGCTGATGTATGAAATAGTAAATGTGGTAGAGTGGATGCGTTTATGTATTTTAGCATGGAAGCAGAAAGTTGTTCCTGAGGATTGTATGAAAGCTGTTATTGGTCTTTTATTTAAAAGAGAAGGTGCTAATGATGTATGTAATAATTATAAGGGAATATGTGTATACTCTTTTTATTATACTTGATTGCCATTTCCTGTGTTAGTGAGCTAGTACCAGCAAACAGACAAAGAAAGACCCATCCACTCACATACATATATATATATATATATATTTTTTTTTTTGCCGCTGTCTCCGCGTTTGCGAGGTAGCACAAGGAAACAGACGAAAGAAATGGCCCAACCCACCCCCATACACATGTATATACATACGTCCACACACGCAAATATACATACCTACACAGCTTTCCATGGTTTACCCCAGACGCTTCACATGCCCTGATTCAATCCACTGACAGCACGTCAACCCCGGTATACCACATCGATCCAATTCACTCTATTCCTTGCCCTCCTTTCACCCTCCTGCATGTTCAGGCCCCGATCACACAAAATCCTTTTCACTCCATCTTTCCACCTCCAATTTGGTCTCCCACTTCTCCTCGTTCCCTCCACCTCCGACACATATATCCTCTTGGTCAATCTTTCCTCACTCATTCTCTCCATGTGCCCAAACCATTTCAAAACACCCTCTTCTGCTCTCTCAACCACGCTCTTTTTATTTCCACACATCTCTCTTACCCTTACGTTACTTACTCGATCAAACCACCTCACACCACACATTGTCCTCAAACATCTCATTTCCAGCACATCCATCCTCCTGCGCACAACTCTATCCATAGCCCACGCCTCGCAACCATACAACATTGTTGGAACCACTATTCCTTCAAACATACCCATTTTTGCTTTCCGAGATAATGTTCTCGACTTCCACACATTCTTCAAGGCTCCCAGAATTTTCGCCCCCTCCCCCACCCTATGATCCACTTCCGCTTCCATGGTTCCATCCGCTGCCAGATCCACTCCCAGATATCTAAAACACTTTACTTCCTCCAGTTTTTCTCCATTCAAACTCACCTCCCAATTGACTTGACCCTCAACCCTACTGTACCTAATAACCTTGCTCTTATTCACATTTACTCTTAACTTTCTTCTTTCACACACTTTACCAAACTCAGTCACCAGCTTCTGCTGTTTCTCACATGAATCAGCCACCAGCGCTGTATCATCAGCGAACAACAACTGACTCACTTCCCAAGCTCTCTCATCCCCAACAGACTTCATACTTGCCCCTCTTTCCAAAACTCTTGCATTCACCTCCCTAACAACCCCATCCATAAACAAATTAAACAACCATGGAGACATCACACACCCCTGCCGCAAACCTACATTCACTGAGAACCAATCACTTTCCTCTCTTCCTACACGTACACATGCCTTACATCCTCGATAAAAACTTTTCACTGCTTCTAACAACTTGCCTCCCACACCATATATTCTTAATACCTTCCACAGAGCATCTCTATCAACTCTATCATATGCCTTCTCCAGATCCATAAATGCTACATACAAATCCATTTGCTTTTCTAAGTATTTCTCACATACATTCTTCAAAGCAAACACCTGATCCACACATCCTCTACCACTTCTGAAACCACACTGCTCTTCCCCAATCTGATGCTCTGTACATGCCTTCACCCTCTCAATCAATACCCTCCCATATAATTTACCAGGAATACTCAACAAACTTATACCTCTGTAATTTGAGCACTCACTCTTATCCCCTTTGCCTTTGTACAATGGCACTATGCACGCATTCCGCCAATCCTCAGGCACCTCACCATGAGTCATACATACATTGAATAACCTTACCAACCAGTCAATAATACAGTCACCCCCTTTTTTAATAAATTCCACTGCAATACCATCCAAACCTGCTGCCTTGCCGGCTTTCATCTTCCGCAAAGCTTTTACTACCTCTTCTCTGTTTACCAAATCATTTTCCCTAACCCTCTCACTTTGCACACCACCTCGACCAAAACACCCTATATCTGCCACTCTATCATCAAACACATTCAACAAACCTTCAAAATACTCACTCCATCTCCTTCTCACATCACCACTACTTGTTATTACCTCCCCATTTGCATCCCTTCACTGAAGTTCCCATTTGCTCCCTTGTCTTACGCACTTTATTTACCTCCTTCCAGAACATCTTTTTATTCTCCCTAAAATTTAATGATACTCTCTCACCCCACCTCTCATTTGCCCTCTTTTTCACCTCTTGCACCTTTCTCTTGACCTCCTGTCTCTTTCGTTTATACATCTCCCACTCAATTGCATTTTTTCCCTGCAAAAATCGTCCAAATGCCTCTCTCTTCTCTTTCACTAATACTCTTACTTCTTCATCCCACCACTCACTACCCTTTCTAATTAACCCACCTCCCACTCTTCTCATGCCACAAGCATCTTTTGCGCAATCCATCACTGATTCCCTAAATACATCCCATTCCTCCCCCACTCCCCTTACTTCCATTGTTCTCACCTTTTTCCATTCTGTACTCAGTCTCTCCTGGTACTTCCTCACACAAGTCTCCTTCCCAAGCTCACTTACTCTCACCACCCTCTTCACCCCAACATTCACTCTTCTTTTCTGAAAACCCATACAAATCTTCACCTTAGCCTCCACAAGATAATGATCAGACATCCCTCCAGTTGCACCTCTCAGCACATTAACATCCAAAAGTCTCTCTTTCGCGCGCCTGTCAATTAACACGTAATCCAATAACGCTCTCTGGCCATCTCTCCTACTTACATACGTATACTTATGTATATCTCGCTTTTTAAACCAGGTATTCCCAATCGCCAGTCCTTTTTCAGCACATAAATCACAAGCTCTCACCATTTCATTACAACACTGAACACCATGTATCCAATTATTCCTCAACTGCCACATTACTCACCTTTGCAATCAAATCACCATCACTATAACCCGGTCTCGGCATCAAAACCACTAACACACATCATTCAGCTGCTCCAAAACACTTGCCTCTCATGATCTTTCTTCTCATGCCCAGGTGCATATGCACCAATAATCACCCATCTCTCTCCATCAACTTTAGTTTTAACCATATTAATTGAGAATTTACTTTCTTACATTCTATCACTTACTCCCACAACTCCTGTTTCAAGATTACTGCATACTCCTTTCCCTTGCTCTTGTCTCTTCACTAACCCCTGACTTTACTCCCAAGACATTCCCAAACACTCTTCCCCTTTACCCTTGGCTTCGTTTCACTCAGAGCCAAAACATCCAGGTTCCTTTCCTCAAACATACTACCTATCTCTCCTTTTTTCACATCTTGGTTACATCCACACATGCACTTAGACACCCAGTCTGAGCCTTCGAGGAGGATGAGCACTCCCCGCGTGACTCCTTCTTCTGTTTCCCATTTTAGAAAGTTAAAAAAATACAAGGAGGGGAAGGATTCAGGCCCCCCGCTCCCGACCCCTCTAGTTCGTCCCCGCCTTCTTAACGACATCGCGAGAATGGCGTTGGAGGTATTCTCTTCAAACCCCTATCCCCAGGATAACTAAATATAATATAATCTATATATATATATATGATGATACAGCTCTGTGGCTGATTCATGGAGAAACTTGCAGAAGCTTGTGACTGAAGTTTGGAAAGTGTGTGAACGAAGAAAGTTAAGAGTAAATGTGAATAAGAGCAAGGTTATTAGGTACAGTGGGGTTGAGGGTCAAGCCCAATTGGGAGGTGATTGAATGGAGAAAAACGGGGGGAAGAAAAGTTTTAGAAAATCTGGGGGGGTTTGGGCAGCGGAGGAAACCATGGAACGGAAGGGGAATCTAGGGTGGGGGGGGGGGGCAAAAATTTTGGGAAACCTTGGGAAGAATGTGTGGAAGTCGAAAAACATTATTGGGGAAACCCAAAAAGGGGGTATGTTTGAAGGAAAGGGGTTTTCCCAAACAATGTTTTATGGTTGCGAGGGTGGGCAAAGGATAGAGTGGGGGCGCAGGAGGGGGAATTTTGCTGGAATGAGATGTTTGGGGGACAATTTTGGGGTGTGAGGGGGTTTTGATCGAGTAAGTAACGAAAGGGTTTAAGAGAAGTGTGGAAATAAAAAGAGCGTGGTTGAGAGGGGCAGAAGAGGGGTTTTGAAAAGGGTTTTTGGGCACAGGGAGAAATGAGTGGGGAAAGATTGACCAAGAGGTTTAAAAAATTGTGTCGGGGGGGAGGGAACGAGGAGAAGAGGGAGCCCAAATTGGGGGGGAAAAGAGGAGTGAAAAAGATTTTGTGTGATCGGGGCCTGAACTGCAGGGGGGTGAAAGGGGGAAAAAGGAATAGAGTGAATTGGTTTCATGGGGAATCCCGGGGTAACGTCCCGTCATATAAAGGGCTTTTGGTGAAGCGTCGGGGGAAAAACCCCATGGAAAGCGTTTTGGGAAGTATATTTGCTTTGTGTGGACGTATGTAAATACATGTGTTTTGGGGGGGGGTTGGGCCATTTCTTCGTCTTTTTTCCTTGCGCAAAACCCTTGCAAATGGGGAGAAAGCAGAAAAAAAAAACAAAAAAAATAATATATATATATATATATAAACATGACACATACATACGCACATATATACACACACCACAACACATATACATATATATAACAATGAAAAATGTAAGATATAATTTAGGAAACTGAAACTTCTAGTCTGAAATGAAATGAAAAAATAAAATGTCCACATTATGGTTCAACCTCAGGCAATGAAAAAGGGAAAATGTATAATTTATTTAACACAAACGGCAATAGTTTTTATTATGTTCTCAATCAATTTAACCAACTGTATCAATAACTTCAATGTCTAAGCTACATTTTTTCCCGTTCACTATTTTCTTGTCAAAGCACCATGTATGAAAACTATCACTCCAGTAACACAACTATAAACAATTACTTCCCCTTTTATATATATATATATAACATATATATATATATATATAATATTATATATATATATAATCGCAAAAAAAAATTTAAAAACAACCATGGAGACATCACACTCTATTCCGCCGCCGCAAACCTACATTTCCACTGAGAACCAATCACTTTCTCTCTTCTAAGTACACAAGCCTTACAACCTCGAATAAAAAACTTTTCACTGCTTCTAACAACTTGCCTCCACAACCATATATTCTTAATTACCTTCCACAGAGCATCCTGGAAAGAGTCCTTGGAAAGAAGGGGCAAGTATGAAGTCCTGCTGGATGAAGAGTGGGAAATGGAAGTCAGTTTTTTGTTCGCTGATGATACAGCGCTGGGTGGCGATTCATGTGAGAAACTGCAGAAGCTGTGCTGATTGGTAAAGTGTGTTTGAAAGAAAAAGTTAAGAGTAAATGTGAATAGAGCTAGGTTATTAGTAAAAGTAGGGTTAGGGTCAAGTCAATTTAGAAGGTGAGTTTTTAATGGAGAAAAACCTGGAGAAGTGAAGGTTTGTAGATATCTGGGAGTGGATCTGTCGCGGATGGAAACCATGGCAGCGGAAGTGGATCATAGGGTGGGGGAGGGGGCCGAAATTTTTGGAGTCCTTGAAAAATGTGTGGAAGCGAGAACATTATCTCGAAAGCAAAAAAAGGGTAAGTTTGAAGGAATAGTGTTTCCAAGCAATGTTGTATGGTTGCGAGCGTGGGCTATGGATTAGAGTTGTGCGGCAGGAATGGGATGATATGCTGGAAATGAGATGTAAGAGGTACAATGTTGGTGTGAGGTGGTTTGAATCGAGTAAAATAACGTAAAAGGGGAAGAAGAGATGTGTGGAAATAAAAAGAGCGTGGTTGAGAGAGCAGTAGAAGGCTGTTTTGAAAAAGGTTTGGGCACATGGATAGAATGAGTGAGGAAAGATTGACCAAAAGGATATATGTGTCGAGGTGGAGGGAACGAGGAGAAGAGGGAGACCAAATTGGAGGTTGGAAAGATGGAGTTGAAAAGATTTTTTGTGATCGGGGCCTAACATGCAGGAGGGTGGAAAGGAGGGCAAGGAATAGAGTGAATTGGAGCCGATGTGGTATACAGGGGTTGACGTGTCTGTCATGGATTGAAAACAAGGCATGTGAAGCGTCTGGGGTAAACCATGGAAGCTTGTGTAGGTATATATTTGCGTGTGTGGACGTGTGTTGTACATGTGTAAGGGGGGGTTGGGCCTTTCATTTCGTCTGTTTCCTTTTCGCTACCTCGCAAAGACGCGGGAGACAGCGACAAAGTATAAAAAAAAAAAAAAACTATATATATTAAAAATATATATATATATATATATATATATATATATACACACACCACTGCAATACCATCCAAACCTGCTGCCTTGCCGCTGCCATCTTCCCCGCAAAGCTTTTACTACCTCATCTCTGTTTTTCCAAATCATTTCCCAAACCCTCTCACTTTGCACCCAACCCCTCGACCAAAAAAACCCCATAACTGCCACCTTAACACAAACACATTTAACAAACCCTTTAAAAATACCACTCCCTCCCTTTTTCACAACACCACCACTTTTTTATCACCTCCCCATTTGCGCCCTTCACCGATGTTCCCATTTGTTCTCTTGTGTAATGCGTTTTATTTACCTCCTTCCAAAACATTTTTTCTATTCTCCTGAAATTTAATGATACTCTCTCACCCCAACTCTCATTTGCACTTCTTTTTCACCTCTTGCACCTTTCTCTTGACCTCCAGCCTCTTTCTTTTATACATCTCCCAGTCATTTACACTATTTCCCTGCAAAACTCATCCAAATGCCTCTTCTCTTCTCTTTCACTAATAATCTTACTTCATCATCCCACCACTCACTACCTTTCTAATCTGCCCACCTCCCATGCTTCTCATGCCACAAGCATCTTTTAAGGAAGCCATCACTACTTCCCTGAGTACATCCCTTTCTTCCCCCACTCCCCTTTCGTCCTTTGCTCTCTCCTTTTTCCATTCTGTACTCAGTCTCTCCTGGTACTTCCTCACACAATACTCCTTCCTAAGCTCACTTACTCTCACCAATCTCTTCACCCCAACATTCTCTCTTCTTTTCTGAAACCTCTACAAATCTTCACCTTCGCCACCACAAGATAATGATCAGACATCCCTCTAGTTGCACCTCTCAGCACATTAACATCCAAAAGTCTCTCTTTCGCATGCCTATCAATTAACACAATACTCCAATAACGCTCTCTGGCCATCTCTCCTACTACATACTTATGTATATCTCTCTTTTTAAACCAGTTATTCCCAGTCACCAGTCCTTTTTCAGCACATAAATCTACAAGCTCTTCACCATTTCCATTTACAACACTGAAAACACCCATGTACCCAGTTATTCCCTCAAATGCCACATTACTCACCTTTGCATTCAAATCACCCATCACTATAACCCGGTCTCGTGCATCCAAACTACTAACACAGTCATTCAGCTGCTTCCAAAATACTTGCCTCTCATGATGTTTCTTCTCATGCCCAGGTGAAATATGCACCAATAACCACCCATCTCTCTCCATCCACTTAAAGTTTTACCCATATCAATCTAGAATTTACTTTCTTACACTCTATCGCATACTCCCACAACTCCTGTTTCAGGAGTATTGCTACTCCTTCTCTTGCTCTTGTCCTCTCACCAACCCCAGACTTTACTCCCAAAACATTCCCAAGCCACTCTTCCCCTTTACCCTTGAGCTTCATTTCATTCAGAGCCAAAAGATCCAGGTTCCTTTCCTCAAATGTACTACCTATTTCTCCTTTTTTCTCATCTTGGTTACTTTCCACTTACATTTAGACCCCCCAGTCTAAGCCTTCGAGGAGATGAGCACTCCCCGAGTGACTCCTTCTTCTGTTTCCCCTTTTAGAAAGTTAAGATACAAAGAGGGTAGGGTTTCTAACCCCGCTTCTGTCCCCTTTAGTCACCTTCTACAACACATGAGTAATACGTGGGAAGTATTCTTTCTTCCCTATCCCCAGGGATATATGTATGTATATATGTATATATATATATATATATATATATATATGGGAAGTGAGTCAGTTGTTGTTCGCTGATGATACAGCGCTGGTGGCTGATTCATGTGAGAAACTGCAGAAGCTGGTGACTGAGTTTGGTAAAGTGTGTGGAAGAAGAAAGTTAAGAGTAAATGTGAATAAGAGCAAGGTTATTAGGTACAGTAGGGTTGAGGGTCAAGTCAATTGGGAGGTGAGTTTGAATGGAGAAAAACTGGAGGAAGTGAAGTGTTTTAGATATCTGGGAGTGGATCTGGCAACGGATGGAACCATGGAAGCGGAAGTGGATCATAGGGTGGGGGAGGGGGCGAAAATTCTGGGGGCCTTGAAGAATGTGTGAAGTCGAGAACATTATCTCGGAAAGCAAAAATGGGTATGTTTGAAGGAATAGTGGTTCCAACAATGTTGTATGGTTGCGAGGCGTGGGCTATGGATAGAGTTGTGCGCAGGAGGATGGATGTGCTGGAAATGAGATGTTTGAGGACAATGTGTGGTGTGAGGTGGTTTGATCGAGTGAGTAACGTAAGGGTAAGAGAGATGTGTGGAAATAAAAAGAGCGTGGTTGAGAGAGCAGAAGAGGGTGTTTTGAAGTGGTTTGGGCACATGGAGAGGATGAGTGAGGAAAGATTGACCAAGAGGATATATGTGTCGGAGGTGGAGGGAGCAAGGAGAAGAGGGAGACCAAATTGGAGGTGGAAAGATGGAGTGAAAAAGATTTTGTGTGATCGAGGCCTGAACATGCAGGAGGGTGAAAGGAGGGCAAGGAATAGAGTGAATTGGAGCGATGTGGTATACCGTGGTTGACGTGCTGTCAGTGGATTGAATCAAGGCATGTGAAGCGTCTGGGGTAAACCATGGAAAGCTGTGTAGGTATGTATATTTGCGTGTGTGGACGTATGTATATACATGTGTATGGGGGGGGGTTGGGCCATTTCTTTCGTCTGTTTCCTTGCGCTACCTCGCAAACGCGGGAGACAGCGACAAAGTATAAAAAAAAAAAATAATATATATATATATATATATATATATATATATATATATATATATATATATATATATATATATATACATGTTGGGGATGAGAGAGCTTGGGAAGTGATTCAGTTGTTGTTCGCTGATGATACAGCGCTGGTGGCTGATACATGTGAGAAACTGCAGAAGCTGGTGACTGAGTTTGGTAAAGTGTGTGAAAGAAGAAAGTTAAGAGTAAATGTGAATAAGAGCAAGGTAATTAGGTACAGTAGGGTTGAGGGTCAAGTCAGTTGGGAGGTAAGTTTGAATGGAGAAAAACTGGAGGAAGTAAAGTGTTTTAGATATCTGGGAGTGGATCTGGCAGCGGATGGAACCATGGAAGCGGAAGTGGATCATAGGGTGGGGGAGGGGGCGAAAGTCCTGGGAGCCTTGAAGAATGTGTGGAAGTCGAGAACATTATCTTGGAAAGCAAAAATGGGTATGTTTGAAGGAATAGTGGTTCCAACAATGTTGTATGGTTGCGAGGCGTGGGCTATGGATAGAGTTGTGCGCAGGAGGATGGATGTGCTGAAAATGAGATGTTTGAGGACAATATGTGGTGTGAGGTGGTTTGATCAAGTAAGTAACGTAAGGGTAAGAGAGATGTGTGGAAATAAAAAGAGCGTGGTTGAGAGAGCAGAAGAGGGTGTTTTGAAATGGTTTGGGCACATGGAGAGAATGAGTGAGGAAAGATTGACCAAGAGGATATATGTGTCGGAGGTGGAGGGAACGAGGAGAAGTGGGAGACCAAATTGGAGGTGGAAAGATGGAGTGATGGTATGGGGATGGTATGGAGGGGGATGGTATTCCATGTGTGGCGAGGTTGCGATGGGAATGAATAAAGGCAGACAGTGTGAATTGTGTGCATGGGTATATATGTATGTGTCTGTGTGTGTCTATATATGTGTAGATTGAGATGTATAGGTATGTATATTTGCGTGTGTGGACGTGTATGTATATACATTGTGTATGGGGATGGGTTGGGCCATTTCTTTCGTCTGTTTCCTTGCGCTACCTCGCAAACTCGGGAGACAGCAACAAAGCAAAAATATATATATATATATATATATATATATATATATATATATATATATATATATATATATATATATATATATATACACATATATATATATATATATATATAGGGGATGGGGAGAAGGAATACTTCCCACGTATTCCCTGCGTGTCGTAGAAGGCGACTAAAAGGGAAGAGAGCGGGGGGCTGGAAATCCTCCCCTCTCATTTTTTTTTTTATTTTCCAAAAAAAAAAAGCAGAGAAGGGGGCCAGGTGAGGATATTCCCTCAAAGTCAAAGTCCTCTGTTCTTAACGCTACCTCACTATCGCAGGAAATGGCGAATAGTATGAAAAAAAATATATATATATATATTTTTTTTTTTTTTGCTTTGTCGCTGTCTCTCGCGTTTGCGATGTAGCGCAAGGAAACAGACAAAATAAATGGCCTAACCCACCCCCATACACATGTATATACATACGTCCACACACGCAAATTTACATACCTACACAGCTTTCCATGGTTTACCCCACCCGCTTCACATGCCCTGATTCAATCCACTGACAGCACGTCAACCCCGGTATACCACATCGATCCAATTCACTCTATTCCTTGCCCTACTTTCACCCTCCTGCATGTTCAGGCCCCGATCACACAAATTCTTTTTCACTCCATCTTTCCACCTCCAATTTGGTCTCCCACTTCTCCTCGTTCCGTCCACCTCCAACACATATATCCTCTTGGTCAATCTTTCCTCACTCATTCTCTCCATGTGCCCAAACCATTTCAAAATGCCCTCTTCTGCTCTCTCAACCACGCTCTTTTTATTTCCACACATCTCTCTTACCCTTACGTTACTTACTCGATCAAACCACCTCACACCACACATTGTCCTCAAACATCTCATTTCCAGCACATCCATCCTCCTGCGCACAACTCTATCCATAGCCCACGCCTCGCAACCATACAACATTGTTGGAACCACTATTCCTTCAAACATAGCCATTTTTGCTTTCCGAGATAATGTTCTCGACTTCCACACAATCTTCAAGGCTCCCAGGATTTTCGCCCCCTCCCCCACCCTATGATCCACTTCCGCTTCCATGGTTCCATCCGCTGCCAGATCCACTCCCAGATATCTAAAACACTTTACTTCCTCCAGTTTTTCTCCATTCAAACTTTCCTCCCAATTGACTTGACCCTCAACCCTACTATACCTAATAACCTTGCTCTTATTCACGTATACTCTTAACTTTCTTCTTCCACACACTTTACCAAACTCAGTCACCAGCTTCTGCAGTTTCTCACATGAATCAGCCACCAGTGCTGTATTATCAGCGAACAACAACTGACTCACTTCCCAAGCTCTCTCATCCCCAACAGACTTCATACTTGCCCCTCTTTCCAAAACTCTTGCATTTACCTCCCTAACAACCCCATCCATAAACAAATTGAACAACCATGGAGACATCACACACCCCTGCCGCAAACCTACATTCACTGAGAACCAATCACTTTCCTCTCTTCCTACACGTACACATGCCATACATCCTCAATAAAAACTTTCACTGCTTCTAACAACTTGCCTCCCACACCATATATTCTTAATACCTTCCACAGAGCATCTCTATCAACTCTATCATATGCCTTCTCCAGATCCATAAATGCTACATACAAATCCATTTGCTTTTCTAAGTATTTCTCACATACATTCTTCAAAGCAAACACCTGATCCACACATCCTCCACCACTTCTGAAACCACACTGCTCTTCCCCAGTCTGATGCTCTGTACATGCCTTCACCCTCTCAATCAATACCCTCCATATAATTTACCAGGAATACTCAACAAACATATACCACTGTAATTTGAGCACTCACTCTTATCCCCTTTGCCTTTGTACAATGGCAATATGCACGCATTCCGCCAGTCCTCAGGCACCTCACCATGAGTCATACATACATTAAATAACCTTATCAACCAGTCAATAATACAGTCACCCCCTTTTTTAATAAATTCCACTGCAGTACCATCCAAACCTGCTGCCTTGCCGGCTTTCATCTTCCGCAAAGCTTATATATATATATTTTTTTTTTTTTTTTTGCTTTGTCGCTGTCTCCCGCGTTTGCGAGGTAGCGCAAGGAAACAGACGAAAGAAATGGCCCAACCCACCCCCATACACATGTATATACATACGTCCACACACGCAAATATACATATCTACACAGCTTTCCATGGTTTACCCCAGACGCTTCACATGCCCCGATTCAATCCACTGACAGCACGTCAACCCCGGTATACCACATCGCTCCAATTCACTCTATTCCTTGCCCTCCTTTCACCCTCCTGCATGTTCAGGCCCCGATCACACAAAATCTTTTTCACTCCATCTTTCCACCTCCAATTTGGTCTCCCTCTTCTCCTCGTTCCCTCCACCTCCGACACATATATCTTCTTGGTCAATCTTTCCTCACTCATTCTCTCCATGTGCCCAAACCATTTCAAAACACCCTCTTCTGCTCTCTCAACCACGCTCTTTTTATTTCCACACATCTCTCTTACCCTTACGTTACTTACTCGATCAAACCACCTCACACCACACATTGTCTTCGAACATCTCATTTCCAGCACATCCATCATCCTGCGCACAACTCTATCCATAGCCCACGCCTCGCAACCATACAACATTGTTGGAACCACTATTCCTTCAAACATACCCATTTTTGCTTTCCGAGATAATGTTCTCGACTTCGACACATTCTTCAAGGCTCCCAGAATTTTCGCCCCCTCCCCCACCCTATGATCCACTTCCGCTTCCATGGTTCCATCCGCTGCCAGATCCACTCCCAGATATCTAAAACACTTCACTTCCTCCAGTTTTTCTCCATTCAAACTCACCTCCCAATTGACTTGACCCTCAACCCTACTGTACCTAATAACCTTGCTCTTATTCACATTTACTCTTA
The DNA here is from genome assembly GCF_036320965.1 of Panulirus ornatus. NCBI lineage: Eukaryota > Metazoa > Arthropoda > Malacostraca > Decapoda > Palinuridae > Panulirus > Panulirus ornatus. The sequence goes on along the minus strand of NC_092243.1, from coordinate 46,849,884 downwards.
ACTTTCTTCTTTCACACACTTTACCAAACTCAGTCACCAGCTTCTGCAGTTTCTCACATGAATCAGCCACCAGCGCTGTATCATCAGCGAACAACAACTGACTCACTTCCCAAGCTCTCTCATCCCCAACAGACTTCATACTTGCCCCTCTTTCCAAAACTCTTGCATTCACCTCCCTAACAACCCCATCCATAAACAAATTAAACAACCATGGAGACATCACACACCCCTGCCGCAAACCTACATTCACTGAGAACCAATCACTTTCCTCTCTTCCTACATGTACACATGCCTTACATCCTCGATAAAAACTTTTCACTGCTTCTAACAACTTGCCTCCCACACCATATATTCTTAATACCTTCCACAGAGCATCTCTATCAACTCTATCATATGCCTTCTCCAGATCCATAAATTATATTTTATATTTTTTATTTATTATACTTTGTCGCTGTCTCCCGCGTTTGCGAGGTAGCGCAAGGAAACAGACGAAAGAAATGGCCCAACCCCCCCCATACACATGTATATACATATGTCCACACACGCAAATATACATACCTACACAGCTTTCCATGGTTTACCCCAGACGCTTCACATGCCTTGATTCAATCCACTGACAGCACGTCAACCCCGGTATACCACATCGCTCCAATTCACTCTATTCCTTGCCCTCCTTTCACCCTCCTGCATGTTCAGGCCCCGATCACACAAAATCTCTTTCACTCCATCTTTCCACCTCCAATTTGGTCTCCCTCTTCTCGTTCCCTCCACCTCCGACACATATATCCTCTTGGTCAATCTTTCCTCACTCATTCTCTCCATGTGCCCAAACCACTTCAAAACACCCTCTTCTGCTCTCTCAACCACGCTCTTTTTATTTCCACACATCTCTCTTACCCTTACGTTACTCACTCGATCAAACCACCTCACACCACACATTGTCCTCAAACATCTCATTTCCAGCACATCCATCCTCCTGCGCACAACTCTATCCATAGCCCACGCCTCGCAACCATACAACATTGTTGGAACCACTATTCCTTCAAACATACCCATTTTTGCTTTCCGAGATAATGTTCTCGACTTCCACACATTCTTCAAGGCCCCCAGAATTTTCGCCCCCTCCCCCACCCTATGATCCACTTCCACTTCCATGGTTCCATCCGCTGCCAGATCCACTCCCAGATATCTAAAACACTTCACTTCCTCCAGTTTTTCTCCATTCAAACTCACCTCCCAATTGACTTGACCCTCAACCCTACTGTACCTAATAACCTTGCTCTTATTCACATTTACTCTTAACTTTCTTCTTTCACACACTTTACCAAACTCAGTCACCAGCTTCTGCAGTTTCTCACATGAATCAGCCACCAGCGCTGTATCATCAGCGAACAACAACTGACTCACTTCCCAAGCTCTCTCATCCCCAACAGACTTCATACTTGCCCCTCTTTCCAAAACTCTTGCATTTACCTCCCTAACAACCCCATCCATAAACAAATTAAACAACCATGGAGACATCACACACCCCTGCCGCAAACCTACATTCACTGAGAACCAATCACTTTCCTCTCTTCCTACACGTACACATGCCTTACATCCTCGATAAAAACTTTTCACTGCTTCTAACAACTTGCCTCCCACACCATATATTCTTAATACCTTCCACAGAGCATCTCTATCAACTCTATCATATGCCTTCTCCAGATCCATAAATGCTACATACAAATCCATTTGCTTTTCTAAGTATTTCTCACATACATTCTTCAAAGCAAACACCTGATCCACACATCCTCTACCACTTCTGAAACCACACTGCTCTTCCCCAATCTGATGCTCTGTACATGCCTTCACCCTCTCAATCAATACCCTCCCATATAATTTACCAGGAATACTCAACAAACTTATACCTATGTAATTTGAGCACTCACTCTTATCCCCTTTGCCTTTGTACAATGGCACTATGCACGCATTCCGCCAATCCCGAGGCACCTCACCATGAGTCATACATACATTAAATAACCTTACCAACCAGTCAACAATACAGTCACCCCCTTTTTTAATAAATTTCACTGCAATACCATCCAAACCTGCTGCCTTGCCGGCTTTCATCTTCCGCAAAGCTTTTACTACCTCTTCTCTGTTTACCAAATCATTTTCCCTAACCCTCGCACTTTGCACACCACCTCGACCAAAACACCCTATATCTGCCACTCTATCATCAAACACATTCAACAAACCTTCAAAATACTCACTCCATCTTCTCACATCACCACTACTTGTTATCATCTCCCCATTTGCGCCCTTCACTGAAGTTCCCATTTGCTCCCCTGTCTTACGCACTTTATTTACCTCCTTCCAGAACATCTTTTTATTCTCCCTAAAATTTAATGATACTCTCTCACCCCAACTCTCATTTGCCCTTTTTTTCACCTCTTGCACCTTTCTCTTGACCTCCTGTCTCTTTCTTTTATACGTCTCCCACTCAATTTCATTTTTTCCCTGCAAAAATCGTCCAAATGCCTCTCTCTTCTCTTTCACTAATACTCTTACTTCTTCATCCCACCACTCACTACCCTTTCTAATCAACCCACCTCCCACTCTTCTCATGCCACAAGCATCTTTTGCGCAATCCATCACTGATTCCCTAAATACATCCCATTCCTCCCCCACTCCCCTTACTTCCATTGTTCTCACCTTTTTCCATTCTGTACTCAGTCTCTTCCGGTACTTCCTCACACAAGTCTCCTTCCCAAGCTCACTTACTCTCACCACCCTCTTCACCCCAACATTCACTCTTCTTTTCTGGAAACCCATACAAATCTTCACCTTAGCCTCCACAAGATAATGATCAGACATCCCTCCAGTTGCACCTCTCAGCACATTAACATCCAAAAGTCTCTCTTTCGCGCGCCTGTCAATTAACACGTAATCCAATAACGCTCTCTGGCCATCTCTCCTATTTACATAAGTATACTTATGTATATCTCGCTTTTTAAACCAGGTATTCCCAATCATCAGTCCTTTTTCCGCACATAAATCTACAAGCTCTTCACCATTTCCATTTACAACACTGAACACCCCATGTATACCAATTATTCCCTCAACTGCCACATTACTCACCTTTGCATTCAAATCATCCAACACTATAACCCGGTCTCGTGCATCAAAACCACTAACACAGTCATTCAGCTGCTCCCAAAACACTTGCCTCTCATGATCTTTCTTCTCATGCCCAGGTGCATATGCACCAATAATCACCCATCTCTCTCCATCAATTTTCAGTTTTACCCATATTAATCGAGAATTTACTTTCTTACATTCTATCACATACTTTCACAACACCTGTTTCAGGAGTACTGCTACTCCTTCCCTTGCTCTTGTCCTCTCACTAACCCCTGACTTTACTCCCAAGACATTCCCAAACCACTCTTCCCCTTTACCCTTGAGCTTCGTTTCACTCAGAGCCAAAACATCCAGGTTCCTTTCCTCAAACATACTACCTATCTCTCCTTTTTTCACATCTTGGTTACATCCACACACATTTAGGCACCCCAATCTGAGCCTTCGAGGAGGATGAGCACTCCCCGCGTGACTCCTTCTTCTGTTTCCCATTTTAGAAAGTTAAAAAAATACAAGGAGGGGAGGATTTCTGGCCCCCAGCTCCCGTCCCCTCTAGTCGCTTTTTACGACACGCGAGGAATGTGTGGGAAGTATTCTTTCACCCCTATCCCCAGGGATAATATACATATATATATATACACATACACACACATACACACACACACGCACACATACACACACACACACACATACATATATATACATGTGAAAAATGTAAGAAACAATTTAGAAACTGAAACTTCTAGCTTGAAATGAAATGAAAAAATGAATGTCACATAATGGTTCAACCTCTGGCTATGGAAAAAGGAAAAGTTTAATTTATTTACACAAACGTCAATAGTAGTTCTCATCAATTTAACAACTCTATCAATAAGCTTCAATGTCTAAGCTACATTTTTTCCAATTTCACTATTTTCTTGTCAAAGCACTATGTATGAAAACTATCACTCCAGTAACACAACTATAAACATTTACTTTCCCTTTAAAAAAAAAAAAGTTCTGGGGAAGTCTGTCTCGATACACTGCGGGACACTCTACCACCTGGCGAGAGATGTGTGGAAATAAAAAGAGCGTGGTTGAGAGAGCAGAAGAGGGTGTTTTGAAATGGTTTGGGCACATGGAGAGAATGAGTGAGGAAAGATTGACCAAGAGGATATATGTGTTGGAGGTGGAGGGAACGAGGAGAAGTGGGAGACCAAATTGGAGATGGAAAGATGGAGTGAAAAAGATTTTGTGTGATCGGGGCCTGAACATGCAGGAGGGTGAAAGGATGGCAAGGAATAGAGTGAATTGGATCGATGTGGTATACCGGGGTTGACATGCTGTCAGTGGATTAAATCAGGGCATGTGAAGCGTCTGGGGTGAACCATGGAAAGCTGTGTAGGTATGTATATTTGCGTGTGTGGACGTATGTATATACATGTATATGGGGGTGGGTTGGGCCATTTCTTTCGTCTGTTTCCTTGCGCTACCTCGCAAACGCGGGAGACAGCGACAAAGCAAAAAAAGAATAATATATATATATATATATATATATATATATATATATATATATATATATATATATATGCGAACAAAGTGCATAGGAACGCACACCTTCATAGAACATACAAACCTCCAACAGCCAGGATTGAACCTGGGACCCCTGTGCCACAAGCGGGAATGCTACTGCTAGGCTCTGGGCCTGGCTAATAGGAAATAACAATTCGAATATTATGTACTCGATTACCTTTCATCTCATGTTGGTGAGGAATGGGGTCTACACTGGTCATTTTCCAACGGGCACATATAGCCATCAGATAGCATTTTTACAGAAGCTAAATTTACAACGTGGAGGTATATGAATACGAACAAGGTGCATAGGAATGCACACAGGGGTCCCGGGTTTGATCCTGGCTGTTGGAGGTTTGTATGTTCTATGAACATACATATTGTTATGGGTCCACGGGGAAATGATACATGATAAGTTCCCAAGTGCACTTTCGTGTAATATTCACATCATCAGAAATATAAGTCAGTTGATATACAGTGAAGAGAAGTAGCTAGGACGCCATTTGGTAAACAAGTGATTATTGAAGACAACCAGCGTTTCTAAAACGTATTATGTGGACCAGAAGGGGAATTGTTTACAAATTTTATCAACAATAAAGCTATCCAATTTGTGTATACCTTCACAAATATTAAGGTTATAATTCTTTGTGTATTGATAATAGAAGATTCAATGACATTTCTCGTCATATTGGAGTTAGAGTTAATAACTGGGATAGCATTACTCCAGTCAGTACAATGATCATAGTTTTTAATGTGATTAAACAAAGCGTGTGATTCTTGTCCTTTACTTATACTGTATTTATGTATTTTTTCAGATCCTCTTCAAAATGGACAACAATGGTGGTTGTGTGCTTGTGGAGCAAGAAAAGCTTCATCATAGTATGAATGTTCCACGGGACAAGTTTTCCTTTGATAAGTTCCGTAATATGTGCATCTTGTCAGGCTGTGATTATCTTCCATCCTTGCATGGCATTGGCCTGGCAAAAGCTTGCAAGTTTTTCAGTGTTATATCAAATCCAGATATTCATAGCGTAAGTTCAGAGCAGTAGTTAAGGTCTTGTTGAAGAAAGAAAAACTCATTTGGAAGTGTTTAATTATTGATTATTATAATTTCTTGTTGAAATAAAAATTTTGTTTATCTGTAGTTACATTTAAGGTAAATCTTTTGGAGGTAAGAAGATGCTCACTCACCCATAGTTGCTGAAGTATGTGAAATGTACAAAAAAAAAAAAGGAAGCAATTTAGAGAAAATTTTCACTTGTATCTTTTTGATGTTTCCATGGACTTTGTGACGTGTTATTATTTTGGCATTGAAGATAGTCTTGCTAATCTTGGGCTTAGTTAAAGAGTTGAATTAGAAATAATTTCTGCATTTTAGTGAAACATTCTTTTGATATTAGATAATTTACTATTGCCAGGTTCTTTGCAAACTCCCGAGCTACCTGAAAATGCCACAGCTAGAGGTTACTCAAGAATACCGTGATGGCTTTATCAAAGCTCGCAACACATTCTTGTACCAGCTAGTGTTTGACCCTATTGACCGCATCCTTCGCCCTCTAAATGATTACCCAGATGGCAATGAAGCTGAGGATTTCCCTTATGCAGGAAAATTTATTGGTCATAAGCAAGCTCTACAGATAGCACTAGGAAATGTCAATGTTCAGACTGGAGAAATAGTTAACCACTTTTCTCCAGACACTTCTAAGGTATTTGATTTTCTTATATTCCTGCATTATGCTTTGTGTTTTGCTCTTTATGAATGCTGGATATATTGATTTGATTTTTCTTACTTCATTGCTGTTTCCTGCATTTGAGAGGTAGTGCCTGGAACAGATAAAGAAAGTCCTCATTTGCTCACTTCCAGTCTGTAGCTGTTATGTGTAATGAACTGAAACCACAGCCCCTTATTCACATCCAGGCCCCACAGACCTTTCCTTGGTTTCCCCCAGTGCATCATATTCCCTAGTCTAGTTCACTGACATCAAGTCATTTCCTGTATATCACTTCTCTCCATTTCACTCTGTCCCATGTACTCCTTTCACCCTCCTGCATATTCAGGCCCTAAGTACTCAAGATCTATTTCACTCCATCCTTTCATATCCAATTTGATCCACCTTCTTATCCCCTCCACATCTGACGCAAGTGTACACAGCAGAAGTAAGCAGGGAGAGACAGTTAAAGGAAGTTAGTGTATACGGTAGGCGTGAGCAATGAGATACAAAGCGAAATTAAGAAGAGAGCGTCAATAGAGGGAAGTGCTCACAGCAAAGAGAGGGAAAGGAATAGATAGAAAGAACATTATTTTCTGTACCATGTATCCTCTTTGTCAATGTCTCCTCACTCATTCTCCCATTTGTTCAAACCATTTTGGGACTTTGTCTTCATCTTGCTGATCCACACTATGAAGAATAGAGAGGTAAAAGTGCAATCAAGCTAGATGATGAATCAGAAAATCCAGGGAGGAGTATGAGAGAAGGAGTTTGACTCAAGATGGAAGTGCAGTAAATGTAGGTACGCAGTCATGTGTGAATGAGGCATTTAAAATGTTTAGAGAGAGATTGGAAAAGTTTGTGAAATCTGTAGTTGGATGCATTGTTGTGCAGTATAAAGATAAAAGGGGAAGTGTATAGTGGATGGATGAGATTAGAAATGCCATGGAAGATGAGAAAAAACATTTGGTAGATGGCTCGAAAGGAATGTACCAAGGGAAGTTCAGCAAAGGAGGAGGGAAGAATGAAAGATGTATAAGCAGAATGTTAAGAAGCTGCTTGAGGAAAGCAAACAAAGGTTCGATGAAGATTTTGCATGAAAGTTGAGTGAAAAGTTTAGGGAGAAGAAGAAATTGTACTGAAAGGAGGTGAAAAAGATGAATGTAATTGTGGAAATTTGAATGTGAGAAGTTAGGAATCAAAAGGAGTAAGTGAAAGGAAGATGGAATGATATTTTGAAGAACTGATAAATATTGGTCAGAGATAGGTAACTTTTATTACATGCATGTGTATGGAGGATGGAAGGAAGAGGATACAAGTGCAAGGGCCTATAGCAAGGGAGGTAAAAGGGTGATAATGAGGTTGAAGGTAGGAAAGGCACCTCAAGTGAACGGGATTACAGCTGAAATGCTGATGTATGAATAGTAAATGTGGTAGAGTGGATGCGTTTATGTATTTTAGCATGGAAGCAGAAAGTTGTTCCTGAGGATTGTATGAAAGCTGTTATTGGTCTTTTATTTAAAAGAGAAGGTGCTAATGATGTATGTAATAATTATAAGGGAATATGTGTATACTCTTTTTATTATACTTGATTGCCATTTCCTGTGTTAGTGAGCTAGTACCAGCAGACAGACAAAGAAAGACCCATCCACTCACATACATATATATATATATATATATATTTTTTTTTTGCCGCTGTCTCGAGCGTTTGCGAGGTAGCACAAGGAAACAGACGAAAGAAATGGCCCAACCCACCCCCATACACATGTATATACATACGTCCACACACGCAAATATACATACCTACACAGCTTTCCATGGTTTACCCCAGACGCTTCACATGCCCTGATTCAATCCATTGACAGCACGTCAAGCCCGGTATACCACATCGATCCAATTCACTCTATTCCTTGCCCTCCTTTCACCCTCCTGCATGTTCAGGCCCCGATCACACAAAATCCTTTTCACTCCATCTCTCCACCTAGAATTTGGTCTCCCACTTCTCCTCGTTCCCTCCACCTCCGACACATATATCCTCTTGGTCAATCTTTCCTCACTCATTCTCTCCATGTGCCCAAACCATTTCAAAACACCCTCTTCTGCTCTCTCAACCACGCTCTTTTTATTTCCACACATCTCTCTTACCCTTACGTTACTTACTCGATCAAACCACCTCACACCACACATTGTCCTCAAACATCTCATTTCCAGCACATCCATCCTCCTGCGCACAACTCTATCCATAGCCCACGCCTCACAACCTTACAACATTGTTGGAACCACTATTCCTTCAAACATACCCATTTTTGCTTTCCGAGATAATGTTCTCGACTTCCACACATTCTTCAAGGCTCCCAGAATTTTCGCCCCCTCCCCCACCCTATGATCCACTTCCGCTTCCATGTTCCATCCGCTGCCAGATCCACTCCCAGATATCTAAAACACTTTACTTCCTCCAGTTTTTCTCCATTCAAACTCACCTCCCAATTGACTTGACCCTCAACCCTACTGTACCTAATAACCTTGCTCTTATTCACATTTACTCTTAGCTTTCTTCTTTCACACACTTTACCAAACTCAGTCACCAGCTTCTGCTGTTTCTCACATGAATCAGCCACCAGCGCTGTATCATCAGCGAACAACAACTGACTCACTTCCCAAGCTCTCTCATCCCCAACAGACTTCATACTTGCCCCTCTTTCCAAAACTCATGCATTCACCTCCCTAACAACCCCATCCATAAACAAATTAAACAACCATGGAGACATCACACACCCCTGCCGCAAACCTACATTCACTGAGAACCAATCACTTTCCTCTCTTCCTACACGTACACATGCCTTACATCCTCGATAAAAACTTTTCACTGCTTCTAACAACTTGCCTCCCACACCATATATTCTTAATACCTTCCACAGAGCATCTCTATCAACTCTATCATATGCCTTCTCCAGATCCATAAATGCTACATACAAATCCATTTGCTTTTCTGAGTATTTCTCACATACATTCTTCAAAGCAAACACCTGATCCACACATCCTCTACCACTTCTGAAACCACACTGCTCTTCCCCAATCTGATGCTCTGTACATGCCTTCACCCTCTCAATCAATACCCTCCCATATAATTTACCAGGAATACTCAACAAACTTATACCTCTGTAATTTGAGCACTCACTCTTATCCTCTTTGCCTTTGTACAATGGCACTATGCACGCATTCCGCCAATCCCGAGGCACCTCACCATGAGTCATACATACATTGAATAACCATACCAACCAGTCAATAATACAGTCACCCCTCTTTTTTAATAAATTCCACTGCAATACCATCCAAACCTGCTGCCTTGCCGGCTTTCATCTTCCGCAAAGCTTTTACTACCTCTTCTCTGTTTACCAAATCATTTTCCCTAACCCCCTCACTTTGCACACCACCTCGACCAAAACACCCTATATCTGCCACTCTATCATCAAACACATTCAACAAACCTTCAAAATACTCACTCCATCTCCTTCTCACATCACCACTACTTGTTATCACCTCCCCATTTGCATCCTTCACTGAAGTTCCCATTTGCTCCCTTGTCTTATGCACTTTATTTACTTCCTTCCAGAACATCTTTTTATTCTCCCTAAAATTTAATGATACTCTCTCACCCCACCTCTCATTTGCCCTCTTTTTCACCTCTTGCACCTTTCTCTTGACCTCCTGTCTCTTTCGTTTATACATCTCCCACTCAATTGCATTTTTTCCCTGCAAAAATCGTCCAAATGCCTCTCTCTTCTCTTTCACTAATACTCTTACTTCTTCATCCCACCACTCACTACCCTTTCTAATTAACCCACCTCCCACTCTTCTCATGCCACAAGCATCTTTTGCGCAATCCATCACTGATTCCCTAAATACATCCCATTCCTCCCCCACTCCCCTTACTTCCATTGTTCTCACCTTTTTCCATTCTGTACTCAGTCTCTCCTGGTACTTCCTCACACAAGTCTCCTTCCCAAGCTCACTTACTCTCACCACCCTCTTCACCCCAACATTCACTCTTCTTTTCTGAAAACCCATACAAATCTTCACCTTAGCCTCCACAAGATAATGATCAGACATCCCTCCAGTTGCACCTCTCAGCACATTAACATCCAAAAGTCTCTCTTTCGCGCGCCTGTCAATTAACACGTAATCCAATAACGCTCTCTGGCCATCTCTCCTACTTACATACGTATACTTATGTATATCTCGCTTTTTAAACCAGGTATTCCCAATCGCCAGTCCTTTTTCAGCACATAAATCTACAAGCTCTTCACCATTTCCATTTACAACACTGAACACCCCATGTATACCAATTATTCCCTCAACTGCCACATTACTCACCTTTGCAATCAAATCACCCATCACTATAACCCGGTCTCGTACATCAAAACCACTAACACACTCATTCAGCTGCTCCCAAAACACTTGCCTCTCATGATCTTTCTTCTCATGCCCAGGTGCATATGCACCAATAATCACCCATCTCTCTCCATCAACTTTTAGTTTTACCCATATTAATTGAGAATTTACTTTCTTACATTCTATCACTTACTCCCACAACTCCTGTTTCAAGAGTACTGCTACTCCTTCCCTTGCTCTTGTCCTCTCACTAACCCCTGACTTTACTCCCCAGACATTCCCAAACCACTCTTCCCCTTTACCCTTGAGCTTCGTTTCACTCAGAGCCAAAACATCCAGGTTCCTTTCCTCAAACATACTACCTATCTCTCCTTTTTTCACATCTTGGTTACATCCACACACATTTAGACACCCCAGTCTGAGCCTTCGAGGAGGATGAGCACTCCCCGCGTGACTCCTTCTTCTGTTTCCCATTTTAGAAAGTTAAAAAAATACAAGGAGGGGAGGATTTCTGGCCCCCCGCTCCCGTCCCCTCTAGTCGCCTTCTACGACACGCGAGGAATGCGTGGGAGGTATTCTTTCACCCCTATCCCCAGGGATAATATATATATATATTATATATATATATATACTGATGATACAGCTCTGGTGGCTGATTCATGTGAGAAACTGCAGAAGCTGGTGACTGAGTTTGGGAAAGTGTGTGAAAGAAGAAAGTTAAGAGTAAATGTGAATAAGAGCAAGGTTATTAGGTACAGTGGGGTTGAGGGTCAAGTCAATTGGGAGGTGAGTTTGAATGGAGAAAAACTGGAGGAAGTAAAGTGTTTTAGATATCTGGGAGTGGATCTGGCAGCGGATGGAACCATGGAAGCGGAAGTGGATCATAGGGTGGGGGAGGGGGCGAAAATTCTGGGAGCCTTGAAGAATGTGTGGAAGTCGAGAACATTATCTCGGAAAGCAAAAATGGGTATGTTTGAAGGAATAGTGGTTCCAACAATGTTGTATGGTTGCGAGGCGTGGGCTATGGATAGAGTGGTGCGCAGGAGGATGGATGTGCTGGAAATGAGATGTTTGAGGACAATGTGTGGTGTGAGGTGGTTTGATCGAGTAAGTAACGTAAGGGTAAGAGAGATGTGTGGAAATAAAAAGAGCGTGGTTGAGAGAGCAGAAGAGGGTGTTTTGAAATGGTTTGGGCACATGGAGAGAATGAGTGAGGAAAGATTGACCAAGAGGATGTATGTGTCGGAGGTGGAGGGAACGAGGAGAAGAGGGAGACCAAATTGGAGGTGGAAAGATGGAGTGAAAAAGATTTTGTGTGATCGGGGCCTGAACATGCAGGAGGGTGAAAGGAGGGCAAGGAATAGAGTGAATTGGATCGATGTGGTATACCGGGGTTAACGTGCTGTCAGTATCAAGGCATGTGAAGCGTCTGGGGTAAACCATGGAAAGCTGTGTAGGTATGTATATTTGCGTGTGTGGACGTATGTATATACATGTGTATGGGGGTGGGTTGGGCCATTTCTTTCGTCTGTTTCCTTGCGCTACCTTGCAAATGCGGGAGACAGCAGCAAAAAAAAACAAAAAAAAATATATATATATATATATATATACATACACATACATACGCACATATATACACACACACACACACATATACATATATATACATATGAAAAATGTAAGAAATAATTTAGAAACTGAAACTTCTAGCTTGAAATGAAATGAAAAAATGAATGTCACATAATGGTTCAACCTCTGGCTATGAAAAAGGGAAAATGTATAATTTATTTACACAAACGTCAATAGTTGTTCTCATCAATTTAACCACTGTATCAATAAGCTTCAATGTCTAAGCTACATTTTTTCCAGTTTCACTATTTTCTTGTCAAAGCACCATGTATGAAAACTATCACTCCAGTAACACAACTATAAACATTTACTTCCCCTTTATATATATATATATATATATATATATATATATATATATATATATATATATATATATCCATAAACAAATTAAACAACCATGGAGACATCACACACCCCTGCCGCAAACCTACATTCACTGAGAACCAATCACTTTCCTCTCTTCCTACACGTACACATGCCTTACAACCTCGATAAAAACTTTTCACTGCTTCTAACAACTTGCCTCCCACACCATATATTCTTAATACCTTCCACAGAGCATCCTGGAAAGAGTCCTGGAAAGAGGGGCAAGTATGAAGTCTGTTGGGGATGAGAGAGCTTGGGAAGTGAGTCAGTTGTTGTTCGCTGATGATACAGCGCTGGTGGCTGATTCATGTGAGAAACTGCAGAAGCTGGTGACTGAGTTTGGTAAAGTGTGTGGAAGAAGAAAGTTAAGAGTAAATGTGAATAAGAGCAAGGTTATTAGGTACAGTAGGGGTGAGGGTCAAGTCAATTGGGAGGTGAGTTTGAATGGAGAAAAACTGGAGGAAGTGAAGTGTTTTAGATATCTGGGAGTGGATCTGTCAGCGGATGGAACCATGGAAGCGGAAGTGGATCATAGGGTGGGGGAGGGGGCGAAAATTTTGGGAGCCTTGAAAAATGTGTGGAAGTCGAGAACATTATCTCGGAAAGCAAAAATGGGTATGTTTGAGGGAATAGTGGTTCCAACAATGCTGTATGGTTGCGAGGCGTGGGCTATGGATAGAGATGTGCGCAGGAGCATGGATGTGCTGGAAATGAGATGTTTGAGGACAATGTGTGGTGTGAGGTGGTTTGATCGAGTAAGTAACGTAAGGGTAAGAGAGATGTGTGGAAATAAAAAGAGCGTGGTTGAGAGAGCAGAAGAGGGTGTTTTGAAATGGTTTGGGCACATGGAGAGAATGAGTGAGGAAAGATTGACCAAGAGGATATATGTGTCGGAGGTGGAGGGAACGAGGAGAAGAGGGAGACCAAATTGGAGGTGGAAAGATGGAGTGAAAAAGATTTTGTGTGATCGGGGCCTGAACATGCAGGAGGGTGAAAGGAGGGCAAGGAATAGAGTGAATTGGAGTCGATGTGGTATACAGGGGTTGACGTGCTGTCAGTGGATTGAAGCAAGGCATGTGAAGCGTCTGGGGTAAACCATGGAAAGCTGTGTAGGTATGTATATTTGCGTGTGTGGACGTGTGTATGTACATGTGTATGGGGGGGGGGTTGGGCCATTTCTTTCGTCTGTTTCCTTGCGCTGCCTCGCAAACGCGGGAGACAGCGACAAAGTATAAAAAAAAAAAAAAAAAAAAAAAATATATATATATATATATATATATATATATATATATATATATATATATATATATATACACACCACTGCAATACCATCCAAACCTGCTGCCTTGCCGGCTTTCATCTTCCGCAAAGCTTTTACTACCTCTTCTCTGTTTACCAAATCATTTTCCCAAACCCTCTCACTTTGCACGCCACCTCGACCAAAACACCCTATATCTGCCACTCTATCATCAAACACATTCAACAAACCTTCAAAATACTCACTCCATCTCCTTCTCACATCACCACTACTTGTTATCACCTCCCCATTTGCGCCCTTCACTGAAGTTCCCATTTGCTCACTTGTCTTACGCACCTTATTTACCTCCTTCCAGAACATCTTTTTATTCTCCCTAAAATTTAATGATACTCTCTCACCCCAACTCTCATTTGCCCTCTTTTTCACCTCTTGCACCTTTCTCTTGACCTCCTGTCTCTTTCTTTTATACATCTCCCACTCAATTGCATTTTTTCCCTGCAAAAATCGTCCAAATGCCTCTCTCTTCTCTTTCACTAATAATCTTACTTCTTCATCCCACCACTCACTACCCTTTCTAATCAACCCACCTCCCACTCTCCTCATGCTACAAGCATCTTTTGCGCAATCCATCACTGATTCCCTAAATACATCCCATTCCTCCCCCACTCCCCTTACTTCCATTGTTCTCACCTTTTTCCATTCTGTACTCAGTCTCTCCTGGTACTTCCTCACACAAGTCTCCTTCCCAAGCTCACTTACTCTCACCACCCTCTTCACCCCAACATTCACTCTTCTTTTCTGAAAACCCATACAAATCTTCACCTTAGCCTCCACAAGATAATGATCAGACATCCCTCCAGTTGCACCTCTCAGCACATTAACATCCAAAAGTCTCTCTTTCGCACGCCTGTCAATTAACACGTAATTCAATAACGCTCTCTGGCCATCTCTCCTACTTACATACATATACTTATGTATATCTCGCTTTTTAAACCAGGTATTCCCAATCGCCAGTCCTTTTTCAGCACATAAATCTACAAGCTCTTCACCATTTCCATTTACAACACTGAACACCCCATGTATACCAATTATTCCCTCAACTGCCACATTACTCACCTTTGCATTCAAATCACCCATCACTATAACCCGGTCTCGTGCATCAAAACCACGAACACAGTCATTCAGCTGCTCCCAAAACACTTGCCTCTCATGATCTTTCTTCTCATGCCCAGGTGCATATGCACCAATAATCACCCATCTCTCTCCATCAACTTTCAGTTTTACCCATATTAATCGAGAATTTACTTTCTTACATTCTATCACATACTCCCACAACTCCTGTTTCAGGAGGTGACTGTATTATTGACTGGTTGGTAAGGTTATTTAATGTATGTATGACTCATGGTGAGGTGCCTGAGGATTGGCGGAATGCGTGCATAGTGCCATTGTACAAAGGCTAAGGGGATAAGAGTGAGTGCTCAAATTACAGAGGTATAAGTTGTTGAGTATTCCTGGTAAATTATATGGGAGGGTATTGATTGAGAGGGTGAAGGCATGTACAGAGCATCAGATTGGGGAAGAGCAGTGTGGTTTCAGAAGTGGTAGAGGATGTGTGGATCAGGTGTTTGCTTTGAAGAATGTATGTGAGAAATACTTAGAATAGCAAATGGATTTGTATGTAGCATTTATGGATCTGGAGAAGGCATATGATAGAGTTGATAGAGATGCTCTGTGGAAGGTATTAAGAATATATGGTGTGGGAGGAAAGTTGTTAGAAGCAGTGAAAAGTTTTTATCGAGGATGTAAGGCATGTGTACGTGTAGGAAGAGAGGAAAGTGATTGGTTCTCAGTGAATGTAGGTTTGCGGTAGGGGTGTGTGATGTCTCCATGGTTGTTTAATTTGTTTATGGATGGGGTTGTTAGGGAGGTGAATGCAAGAGTTTTGGAAAGAGGGGCAAGCATGAAGTCTGTTGGGGATGAGAGAGCTTGGGAAGTGAGTCAGTTGTTGTTCGCTGATGATACAGCGCTGGTGGCTGATTCATGTGAGAAACAGCAGAAGCTGGTGACTGAGTTTGGTAAAGTGTGTGAAAGAAGAAAGCTAAGAGTAAATGTGAATAAGAGCAAGGTTATTAGGTACAGTAGGGTTGAGGGTCAAGTCAATTGGGAGGTAAGTTTGAATGGAGAAAAACTGGAGGAAGTAAAGTGTTTTAGATATCTGGGAGTGGATCTGGCAGTGGATGGAACCATGGAAGCGGAAGTGGATCATAGGGTGGGGGAGGGGGCGAAAATCCTAGGAGCCTTGAAGAATGTGTGGAAGTCGAGAACATTATCTCGGAAAGCAAAAATGGGTATGTTTGAAGGAATAGTGGTTCCAACAACGTTGTATGGTTGCGAGGCGTGGGCTATGGATAGAGTTGTGCGCAGGAGGATGGATGTGCTGGAAATGAGATGTTTGAGAACAATGTGTGGTGTGAGGTGGTTTGATCGAGTAAGTAACGTAAGGGTAAGAGAGATGTGTGGAAATAAAAAGAGCGTGGTTGAGAGAGCAGAAGAGGGTGTTTTGAAATGGTTTGGGCACATGGAGAGAATGAGTGAGGAAAGATTGACCAAGAGGATATATGTGTCGGAGGTGGAGGGAACGAGAAGTGGGAGACCAAATTGGAGGTGGAAAGATGGAGTGAAAAAGATTTTGTGTGATCGGGGCCTGAACATGCAGGAGGGTGAAAGGAGGGCAAGGAATAGAGTGAATTGGATCGATGTGGTATACCGGGGTTGACGTGCTGTCAGAGGAATGAATCAGGGCATGTGAAGCGTCTGGGGTAAACCATGGAAAGCTTTGTAGGTATGTATATTTGCGTGTGTGGACGTATGTATATACATGTGAATGGGGGTGGGTTGGGCCATTTCTTTCGTCTGTTTCCTTGCGCTACCTCGCAAACGCGGGAGACAGCGACAAAGCAAAAAAAATATATATATATATATATATATACACATACGCACATACACGTTCATATACATACATGCATATATACATACATACTCATACATACGTACACATCACATACATATATACACATGTACATATTCTCGCTTGCTCATCTTTCTTCATTCCCGGCGCCAACCCCACTCCACAGGAAACAGCATCACCACACCCTGCATCTGCGAGATAGTGCCAGGAAACATACAAAAAAGGCCTTATCTGCTTACATCCACACACTATCTGTCATGTGTAATGCACTGAAACCACAGCTCCCTATCCACATCCAGGCCCCACAGACCTTTCCATGGTTTACTCCAGACGTTTCACATGCCCTGGTTCAATCCATTAACAGGACGTTGACCACAGTATACCACATCATTCCAATTCATTGTATTCTGTGCATGCCTTTCACCCTCATGCATGTTCAGTCCCTGATTGCTCAAAATCTTTTTTACTCCATCCTTCCACCTCCATTTTGGTCTCATGCTTTTCCTTGTTCCCTCCACTTCTGACACATACATCCTCTTTGTTGAAAAAGAAAAATGCCCAAACCATCTCAACACACCCTCCTCTGCTCTCTCAACAACATTCCTTTCACTACCACTCATCTCTCTCACCCTTTCATCACTCACGCCATCAAACCACCTCATACCACATACCGTCCTCAAACACTTCATTTCCAATGCATCTACCCCCTCCACACAACCCTATCTATACCCCATGTCCCATGACCATATGATATTGTTGGAACTACTATTCCTTCAATCATGTCTATTTTTGCTTTCCAAGATAATGTTCTCTTTTTCTGCACATCTTTCTTTGGTCCGTGAAACTTCACCCCCTCCCCAACCCTGTGACTCACTCCTTCCATGGTTCCATTCACAGCCAAGTCCACTCCCAGATATCTAAAACAGTTCACTCTATCCATTCAAACTTACATGCCAACTAACTTATCCCTCAGTCCTGCTGCACCTAATAGCCTTGCAGTTATTCATATTTACTCTCAGCTTTCTCCTTTCACATACTCTTCCAAAATGTCACCAACTTCTTCAGTTTCTCTCTCAAATCAGCCACAAGTGCTGTATCATCAGCAAACAACAACTGACACCAGGAAAAATTTATGGAAGATTGTTGAGTAATAAGAGTGGATGGAGTAATAAGAGAGGTGAAAGCAAAACTAGGGAAAAATGGTGCAGAGATGGAGTCAAATGTTGAGGTGTGGTGGCTAGTGACAAGCCTGGTTGTGGATAATGCTGTGTTGTTTTCTGAGAGTGAAAAGGAGTTGTAGAAGGTTGTAAGTGTGCTTTTGATGTGCGTAAGCATAAGTGAATGGAGGTAAATGCAAATAAAAGTAGAATAATGGTGTTTGAAACAGAGTGAAAGTATAGATTTTGTAAAACCATATAGAGTGAAAGAAGCAAGTGTACTAAACTGTTATGAATATGGGAGAAGAAAGATTTGAAGATGTGACAGAATTTAAGTATTTAGGGGCTGTCTTAGGTAAATTTGGTGATATGGAAGGAGAGATAAGGGAGAGAGCATTACAGGGTAGAAGAGTCATGGGGTCCATTAATAGAATACTGAAGGGCATAGGTGTAAGTATGAAAGCAGAGAAAGGATTAACAGACAGCATAGTCCTCTTGACCCTAACCTATGCAGCTGAAACATTGACAAGGAAGGAGTCACATAGGTCAGGGATCCAGACTGAGGAAATGAACCATTTGAGAGGAGTGTATGGTCTGAGTACATGGAATGAAGAAAGAAATGAAGGGGTGTATGAGAGATTTAGTATGGCAGGGAATGCAAAAGGAATGTATGATGGAATAGTAGAGTGGGTGAAACATAATACTCTGATGTGGTTTGGACAGGTGGAAAGAATGCAAGATAGGAACTGTACAAGGAGAGTGTATGATAATACTATTAAAGGGGTTGATGTGAGAGGAAGACCACTGGGACATGGGGAAATAGAGTGGAAGAGTACTGGAGGGAGAGAAATGGTGGAAGAATGTGAGAGGTATGTAAGAACAGGAATAAGTGGAGACTCTTTTGCCATGGTCACCCCTTTGAAGGGAGTTCCCAGAGGGAACAGGCTTCAGAGATAGAATGGATGGATAGATAGATAAACCACATCACACCACATATTGTCCATAGTTATTTGATTTCCAACACATCGACCCTCTTCCACACATCCTTCGCATCCATACAATATCATTGGAACTACCTTCAAACATGCCCATTGTTGCCCTCCCAGAGTTTTACACACATTCCTCATTTCTCAAAGAACCTTTGCCTTCTCGCCCATCCTGTAACTCACCTCTGATTCCATTATTCCATTCACTGCCATGTCCACTCCCAAGTATCTAAAACACTTCACTTCCTCTAAATATTCTCCATTCAGACTCATACACTGACTAACCTTCCCTTCTGCCTTGCTAAACTTAACCTTGCTTTTATTCACATTTACCTACAACTTCCTTCTTTCTCATACTCTCACAAAGATAACCAAATGTTAGGTTTCACTGCCAGGAACATAGATTGAAAGACACCAGAAACAATTCTCACACTTTACAACTCTCTAGTAAGACCACACCTTGAATATACAGTCCAGTTTTGATGCCCAAACTATAAAAGAGATAAGGAAAAATTAGAGCAAGTACAAAGATGCACAACAAAATTGGTTCCATCCTTTAGAAATCTAGCATACAAAGAGAGGCTAGAATGATTAGATCTATTCCCTAAAAAACATAGACTTCACAGTGAATTAATCCAAGTGTTCAAATTCTGAACAAGTTTAATAAAGTAAACCATGGGCATCTTTTCGAAGTACAAGAAAATATGGTTACTAGGACAAATGGAATAAAACTCAAAGCTAAAAGATTTAGTACAGATGTGGGAAAACGCTTTTTTTCCTATAGGTGTATTGAACACTGGAATAAGTTACTGTCAGACATAGTGAATGCTAAAACTATAGATACGTTCAAAAGTCATTCAGACAAATATTTTATAAATTCAGGTATACTTTGAGAAAAATACCAGAAATAAATGCATAAACAACAATGATAACGAGGACATTGGAAGGTTTATGTGCAGCAGTGGGGAGTCGGTAATAGCTTCAAAAAGTACCGAGCAGAATTGAATTTTTCTTGTCAAGTTTAATTATTTTTTTTTTCAGACAACCCAGTCGTGGGCCAATCAGGCCTCCTGTTGTCTGTCTTTCCCATGTAAACTCATGTAAACTTTGACACCAACTTCTATAGTTTTTTAGCAATCTTGCCACCTGTGTTGTATCATCAGCAAATGACTGACTCACTTCCCAGACCTTGTCACTCCATACAGATTGCATATTTTCCCAATCTCTAAGAGTCTTTCATTTAGCTCACTCACCACTGCATCAACTGCATCCACAAACAAATTAAACTGCCATGGTGACTTCACACACCCCTGTTGCAGACCAGCTTCCACCCAGAACCACTCTTATTTCTCTCTACCTGCTTGCATACATGCCTTACACAATAAAAACTTCTGATTGTTCCTAGTAGCTTTCCTTCTACACTGTATATCTGTAAAACCTTTCACAAGGCATCCCACCAACCTTGTCACTTGCTTTCTGTGGATCCATAAATGCCTCATACATATCATTCTGTTTCTCATAGTATTCCTCGTATATATTCTTTAAAGCAAACACCTGATCCGCATATCCTCTACCAGTCCTGAAACTGCATTGTTCCTCTCCAGTCTGATGCTCTATACATGCCTTCAAGCCCTCCATCAACTCTCTCCTATACAACTTATGAGGTACACTCCAGCTGCCTTACCTAATTTCATCTTACCTAAGGCTTTCTCCACCACTTCTTTCTTCACCAGACCACTTTCCATTACTCTCATTATGCATATCTCCCCAACCTAAAGACACTACATCTGCCATCCTGTCATCAAACACAATTAACAGTCTTCCATAATACATGTACTCACTCCATCTCTTCACCTCACCATTACCTATTCCCACTTCCCCATTGACCTCCACCAATGTTCCCATTGTTTTCTTGTGTTTCTTACACTTTTAGTCTCTTCCAAAGCATCTTATTCTCCCTAGAAATTACTTATAATCACTCACCCCAACTCTGTTTGCCCTTTTCTTCGATCCCTTCACTCTCCTCTTGACCTCATGTTGCCTTCTCTCGTATATCTTCCGGTCACTTGCACTCCTTCCTTATTGATTTTGCTCATACACCTCTTTTTTTATTCACTAGCAAATTTACTTCATCATCCCACCACTCACTACCCTTTCTCACCTGCCCACCTCCTACCTGTATGCCACCCACTTCTCACTTTTACCACTACTGCTTCCCTTATTACCTCCCATTACTCACCCACTCCCTTTGCTTTGTTTGCACTCACCTTTTGCCATTTAACACTCAAGTCTCTTGTAGTGTGTATTCACAAAAGTCTCTTTTCTAAACTCGGTTACTTTCACTACTCTGTTCACAATCATATTGTTTCCTCATTTGAAAACCTCTACAAATCTTCACTCTTTTCTCTACCAGGTAATGATCAGACAGCCCACCAGCTGCCCGTCTCTGCTTATTCACATCCAAGAGTCTCACTTTTGCCTGCCAATCATTTAGTATGTATTCCATTAATGCCTGCTTATCATCTTTTCTACTCACCCACATATACTTTAAGCTTATGTTTGTCTCTCTATTTAAAACAGGTACTCCCAATCACCAGTCCCTTTTCAGTGCGCAACTCCATTAGCTGTTCGCCATTTTCATTTGCCTTACTAAATGCCCCATGCTCCCCAGTAATACTCTCAGCTGCCATATTACTTACCGGCATTTAAATCACCTATCAATAATACTCACCTGATCACTTGCTTCAAAACTGCTGACACATTCACTCAGCTGTGTCCAAAAGACTTGCCTCTCATCATCATCTTTCATCACATGGCCACATGTAAAAGCACTCATAATCACCCATCTCTAAATCCACTTTCATCTTTACCCACATCAATCTGGAGCTTACTTACTTACACCCGTGCACATTCCCACAACTCTTGCGTAAGACTTTGCCCTCAGTATAACCCCTGACTTTACCTGAGATATTCCAGACCTTTCTTCACCATTACCCTTGAGCTTTGTTGTGCTGAGAGTCAGACCATCGTGGTCCCTTTCCTCAAACATGCTATCTTTCTTTACTTTCTTTTCATCTGGTTACATCCATACATATTTAGACAACCCATCCTGAAGTGATCTCTGCCTTCTTTCATCTTTTGCTTCTGTTTTAACTTCTCCACTGTTAAGGGTCAGGTCTATGATCATCCGAGGAGCTTCAGTAATGTGGCAGTTGAGGGAATAATTGGTATACATGGGGTGTTCAGTGTTGTAAATCGAAATGGTGAAGAGCTTGTAGATTTATGTGCTGAAAAAGGACTGATGATTGGGAATACCTGGTTTAAAAAGCGAGATATACATAAGTATACTTATGTAAGTAGGAGAGATGGCCAGAGAGCGTTATTGGATTACGTGTTAATTGACAGGCGTGCGAAAGAGAGACTTTTGGATGTTAATGTGCTGAGAGGTGCAACTGGAGGGATGTCTGATCATTATCTTGTGGAGGCTAAGGTGAAGATTTGTATGGGTTTTCAGAAAAGAAGAGTGAATGTTGGGGTGAAGAGGGTGGTGAGAGTAAGTGAGCTTGAGAAAGAGACCTGTGTGAGGAAGTACCAGGAGAGACTGAGTACAGAATGGAAAAAGGTGAGAACAATGGAAGTAAGGGGAGTGGGGGAGGAATGGGATGTATTTAGGGAATCAGTGATGGATTGCACAAAAGATGCTTGTGGCATGAGAAGAGTGGGAGGTGGGTTGATTAGAAAGGGTAGTGAGTGGTGGGATGAAGAAGTAAGAGTATTAGTGAAAGAGAAGAGAGAGGCATTTGGACGATTTTTGCAGGGAAAAAATGCAATTGAGTGGGAGATGTATAAAAGAAAGAGACAGGAGGTCAAGAGAAAGGTGCAAGAGGTGAAAAAAAGGGCAAATGAGAGTTGGGGTGAGAGAGTATCATTAAATTTTAGGGAGAATAAAAAGATGTTCTGGAAGGAGGTAAATAAAGTGCGTAAGACAAGGGAGCAAATGGGAACTTCAGTGAAGGGCGCAAATGGGGAGGTGATAACAAGTAGTGGTGATGTGAGAAGGAGATGGAGTGAGTATTTTGAAGGTTTGTTGAATGTGTTTGATGATAGAGTGGCAGATATAGGGTGTTTTGGTCGAGGTGGTGTGCAAAGTGAGAGGGTTAGGGAAAATGATTTGGTAAACAGAGAAGAGGTAGTGAAAGCTTTGCGGAAGATGAAAGCCGGCAAGGCAGCAGGTTTGGGTGGTATTGCAGTGGAATTTATTAAAAAAGGGGGTGACTGTATTGTTGACTGGTTGGTAAGGTTATTTAATGTATGTATGACTCATGGTGAGGTGCCTGAGGATTGGCGGAATGCGTGCATAGTGCCATTGTACAAAGGCAAAGGGGATAAGAGTGAGTGCTCAAATTACAGAGGTATAAGTTTGTTGAGTATTCCTGGTAAATTATATGGGAGGGTATTGATTGAGAGGGTGAAGGCATGTACAGAGCATCAGATTGGGGAAGAGCAGTGTGGTTTCAGAAGTGGTAGAGGATGTGTGGATCAGGTGTTTGCTTTGAAGAATGTATGTGAGAAATACTTAGAAAAGCAAATGGATTTGTATGTAGCATTTATGGATCTGGAGAAGGCATATGATAGAGTTGATAGAGATGCTTTGTGGAAGGTATTAAGAATATATGGTGTGGGAGGAAAGTTGTTAGAAGCAGTGAAAAGTTTTTATCGAGGATGTAAGGCATGTGTACGTGTAGGAAGAGAGGAAAGTGATTGGTTCTCAGTGAATGTAGGTTTGCGGCACGGGTGTGTGATGTCTCCATAGTTGTTTAATTTGTTTATGGATGGGGTTGTTAGGGAGGTGAATGCAAGAGTTTTGGAAAGAGGGGCAAGTATGAAGTCTGTTGGGGATGAGAGAGCTTGGGAAGTGAGTCAGTTGTTGTTCGCTGATGATACAGCGCTGGTGGCTGATTCATGTGAGAAACTGCAGAAGCTGGTGACTGAGTTTGGAAAAGTGTGTGGAAGAAGAAAGTTAAGAGTAAATGTGAATAAGAGCAAGGTTATTAGGTACAGTAGGGTTGAGGGTCAAGTCAATTGGGAGGTGAGTTTGAATGGAGAAAAACTGGAGGAAGTGAAGTGTTTTAGATATCTGGGAGTGGATCTGGCAGCGGATGGAACCATGGAAGCGGAAGTGGATCATAGGGTGGGGGAGGGGGCGAAAATCCTGGGGGCCTTGAAGAATGTGTGGAAGTCGAGAACATTATCTCGGAAAGCAAAAATGGGTATGTTTGAAGGAATAGTGGTTCCAACAATGTTGTATGGTTGCGAGGCGTGGGCTATGGATAGAGTTGTGCGCAGGAGGATGAATGTGCTGGAAATGAGATGTTTGAGGACAATGTGTGGTGTGATCGAGTGAGTAACGTAAGAGTAAAAGAGATGTGTGGAAATAAAAAGAGCGTGGTTGAGAGAGCAGAAGAGGGTGTTTTGAAGTGGTTTGGGCACATGGAGAGGATGAGTGAGGAAAGATTGACCAAGAGGATATATGTGTCGGAGGTGGAGGGAACAAGGAGAAGAGGGAGACCAAATTGGAGGTGGAAAGATGGAGTGAAAAAGATTTTGTGTGATCGGGGCCTGAACATGCAGGAGGGTGAAAGGAGGGCAAGGAATAGGGTGAATTGGAGCGATGTGGTATACCGGGGTTGACGTGCTGTCAGTGGATTGAAGCAAGGCATGTGAAGCGTCTGGGGTAAACCATGGAAAGCTGTGTAGGTATGTATATTTGCGTGTGTGGACGTATGTGTATGGGGGGGGGGTTGGGCCATTTCTTTCGTCTGTTTCCTTGCGCTACCTCGCAAACGCGGGAGACAGCGACAAATTATAATAAATAAAATATAAATATATATATATATTCATTTTCTGATACTCTTCGTTTTCCCTTTCATCCAGGATGTGATTGGAGTATGTTTTGGACTGTGCCATATTGGTTTGTGAAAAATTGAAATTGAATATTCTGTTATGAAGAGTGAAACTAACTAGACAAGATTACGGAGAAATAAGTCTTTCAAGCATAATTGGTGAAATATATGTAGGACAGTGACTGATTGTGTTAAAAGAAGTAGTGAACTCCTCCTTGATGACAACCAGCATGTTTTTAGAGAAAAGAAGAGAGTGCAAAGACCAGATTTTTGCACTTAGATAAGTAGTAGAGAATGTTCTAGAAAAAGGTATATACATTGTTTCTGGATTTGGAAAGGCATATGATAGAGTGAACAGGAAATCATTTAGGAAATTCTGACTCTTTATGATGTGCATGGAAGACTTGCGAATGCTATGATGAGCTTTTATAATGGAAGCAGTGTGTGTACGAAAATAATTGATGGAATGAGTGAGGGGGTTTGACATAAGTGTGTGAGTGCATTAGGGTTAAGTGATGTCATCATCATTATTTCATGTTTTCTTATGGATAGGGCATTACATGAAGTGAGAGCAAGGGAGGGTGATTGTGGTGTAAAACTTAATGATGCAGAGAGAGAGAGAACGGAAGTTACTGCAGTTACTGTATGAATATGATGCTGTGTTGTTAGCTAACTCAAAGGAAGAGCTAGATAGAATGATGTGACATTTCATCGAAGTATTAAGGAAGAGGATGCTGAAAGTGAATACAAATAGAATTAAGATTCTACTTAAAGAAAGGGATATATCATGGTGTAACGTCAGTTTAGATTGTGACAAACTGGACAGTTTAGATCTTTATTTTCTTTCATACCTTTTTGTCATTTCCCAGATAGAAGAGAGGGATAGACTAAGAAAAGGTCCCATTTGCTCACATCCATTCTCTTGCTGTGATGGGTAATGCACTCAATATCTTATTCACTCCATCCTTCCATCTCATTTTTCTTCTCCTCCTTGTCCCCTCCATTTCTGACGCATATGTCCTCTTTTTCAACCTCTTCTTGCTCATTCTCTCCATATGGTCAAACTTTTTCCTCTTCAGCCCTTTCAACCATACTCTTCTTATTTCCACACTTACTAGTTCAACCCTCCTCACACCATATGTTGTCCTTAGACATTTTATTTCCACCACATCCACCTTCTTCCATACATTCTCATCTGTAGCCCATGCCTCACATCCATACAATAATGTTAGGACTCCTACTGTACCTTAAGACATAATCATTTTCATTCTCCCAGATACTGATCTCTCTTTCCATACATTTCTCAGAACTCCCAGAACTTTCGTCCTGTCACCCACCATATGACTCCCCTCCACTTCCATGATTCCATTCTTTACCATATCCACTCCAAGGTGTTTAAAATGCTTCACTTCCTCCAAGTTTTCTCCATTCAAAGTTTCACCCGTTAACCTTTATCTCTGTGGTGTTAAACCAGATAACCTTGCTTTTACTTACAGTTACTCACAGCTTTATCCATTCACACATTCTCCCAAACTCAGACACCTGCATCCACAGTGTCTCACTCAAAATTCTGTCAACAGTTCTGTATCATCAGAACATTAACAATACTTGAGTACTTCCAAGTCCCCTTCATTCCCTACAGATGGCATACCTGCTTGTATTTCCAAGACCCTTGCATTTTCCTCCCTCACCATTTCATCCATAAAGAAATTACACACCCATAATGACATCACATTCTGCAGACCCACTCACCCTCTTCCCTCCTACTCACACATATGCCTTACTTTTTTGATAAAACCTTCTTACTTCTAATAGCTTGCCTCCCACACTATATATTTTCAATTCCTGTCATAAAGGATCTCTACCATATGCTTTCTCTAGATCCATAAATACCACATACAGATCTTTCTCTTTCTGTAAGTATTTCCCACATATTCTTGAAAGCAGACTTCTGATCCACTTGTCCCTTACCACTCCTGAAACCACATTTTTCCTCCCCATTTTGATGCTCTGTGCTTAACACTACCCTCTCAATCATGACTCTTCCATACAACTTACCACTTGCACTCTGAAAACTAATACATTTGTAATATAAACACTCATCTTTGTTCTCCTTGCCTTTACATAATGGTACTATACGTTCCTTCTGCCTGTCCTCTGGCACCTCACCATGATCCATTGAAAATCCTATTAGATGATCAACTTAGTTACCTCCTTTCTTAAGAAATTCAACTGCATTGCTATCCACTCCAGCAACCATGCTACATTTCTATCTATCTATCTATCTATCTATATCTCTGACACCTGTTCCAATTGGAACTTCCTCAAAGGGTTGGCCGTGGCAACAGTCTCCATAACTAAAGAACACCAGTGCTGCTTTTTAGCCTTTATTGCCTCATTCTTAATAGGCCACTGGTAGAGGGCAAGTGTAATGCAGTGTTTGCAGAGGCTCCTACCTAATGTTCCTAATGACTTCTATCTAAAGCTTTTACCTACTGTTTCTACCTAATGTTTGTATCTAATACTTGTGCCTAAATGTTCCTACCTACTACTTCTACCTACTGCTCCACCCATTTTGCCAAAAGGCAGGACTAGCACATATGCTCAGTGCAGGAAAATCTGTAGTTGTGAAGAATGAGCTGCATGAGTTAAGTGTTGTCAAGTGTTACTTATGACAAGGAGAGATTGTATGTTTGTGGACAAAATGCCAGTAGTCCACATGTTACTGAGGCAGAAATAAAAGACAGCTACCTGGATCATTCTAAGTAAGCTTTCATATTTGATCCTAAGTAAGTTTTCACCTTATCTCTTTCACCATACCACTCTGTATGACTCTTTCTTTGTGTACCTATCCAACCCAAACACCCTACATCTGCCAGTGTATTGTCAAACACATCCAGCAAAGCTTCAAAGTACTCACTTTATCTCATCTTAACCTCCCCCATCTGCCCATTTCTCTCATGTTCCTATTTGTTTTTTTGTTTTTCTCATCATTTTAATCTCCTTCCTAAGTATTTTCCAATTCCCCCTGCTGCTTCGTTTCTGCCTCCTACCTTTTTCTCAGTTACTTATCCTAGTTATTTGCACTGCTTCCCTTTAAGTATGGCTTATACACCTCTCTCTTTCATGGCAACATTACTTTGTCTTCCCACAACTCAGCACCCTTTCTCATATGCCCATTTTCTGCCTTTTGCATGCCACATACTTCTTGCACACATGCCAACACTGCTTCACTAAAATACCTCTTATTCCTCACCTACTTCCTTAGTTTCATTTACTTTCCCATTTTGCCTTTCTATATTCAGTCTATCCTGTTATTTCTTCATAAATGTTCTTTTTCCAGGTTCACTTATTCACATCCCTCTTCTACCTCATATCATTTCCCCTTTTCCAAAACACTCTATAAATTTTCATCCTCACCTCTACCTGGTGATGAGTAGACATCCCACAAGCTGCTCTTTTCAGCACATTCACATCAAAGAGTTCTGTTTTGCATGCTTATTAATTAGTACGTAATCCAGTAGTGCCAGCTTACCATCTTTCATTGTCACCCTCATATACTTATGTACATCCCTCGTTTTAAACCAAGTACACTCAGTCACTGTTCCTTTATCTTGCTGAATGTGCCATGCCCCTCTGTTATACATCAACTGCCTCTTTATCTACTTTTGCATCATATCACCAATCACTAATACTCATTTTCTTGCATCTTTTCTCTTGCATCAAAACAGCTGACACTCACTCAGTTGCAACCAAAACACTACCTCTTTTTTACCATTCTTCTCATGGCCAAGTGCAGAAGAATTGATAAAGATCAACGTATCATAATTCACTTTCATTTTTACCCACATCTGTCTGGATGTATATGAGTGATTTTAGAGGCTGTACAAATGTGATTCACCACATGGACAAGAGGTACATAGATTGACACCATCATAGATATCTCATCTTGTTTTTAAAAGCTTTAATCCTGGGATTTTTTTATTATCCATTTTGACAGAAAAAAAGTAATATTCATTCTCACAGTACCAAATATGTTTATTGTGATGATTCATGGAATGATAAGAGCTCTCAAAGATAGGGTAGGTTGTGTGAAGTTTTAGAGAGAAGAAATATAAGTTAGGACTTAGAAGTGGTAAAGTGTCCTAATAGGAAATTTTATCCAATTCTGAGATCTGAAATGCTATACATTTTACTTTGGATGAATGGTATATCTGATATTGATTGGTTGACTGATGAATTATCTTGTTTCCTGTAGCCTACAGAGCCAAAGTCATCAAGCTGGAACAAGTATGGTGATATTAGCTCAGCTCATCCAAGCATTTGGACCAAGACCTTCACCAAAAAGGGGCCTGTTGTGCCAAATATCATGACTCCTGAAAGACAAACAATGAGGGGTAAAGAAGTTACTGTCTCAACTTCAGTCTTAAATAGAAGAAAACCAGGTAATTATATTTGATTGAACTCATTTGTTGTGGTTCAGTCATGATTTTTTAATACTTTTTAAAGGAAGAAGAGAGATGATCAGAGAAGTTGTGGATTTTCTTTTTACTTATTTTCGTAGTGTATCTACACATAGAGGGAGAGGGAGGGGGGGGATGGTGTTTAAACAGACCTATGGAATGTCTTTCATTGTAATTTTGATGATTCAAAACTGAAATGGTAGTGATTATGAAAGATGTACAGTATTTTATAAATGCGCTCTACTCTACTTCATGTTAGGTAAAAGATAACCGGATCTCTTTGCAATGCTTTGTCATATGATGAATTTACTTTGTCACAAGATGAATTTCTACTTTCATTGTATGATGTTATAGCACTTAGTAAGGAAAATTTTCAGACTATACAAAGGAATGGTGTACAAGAAGTTCTGTATTTATGTTGCTTCAGTTTGTTTCATTATATCATCAGTAAGTTAGGGAATGTTCATTTTAGAATGTATTGATTTAGTACAAGCTTTCCCCTACTTATAACCTATGCAACATACGACCTTCCGCACATATGACCAGAAAAAAGATTATGAATTAAAGAATAGAAATGATGAAATATGAAATATAGAATCTTAAATAAAAGGTAAAAGAAACTATCTTTGTTATTGTACTTGATCACCATTTCCTGCATCAGCGAGATGGCACCAGGAACAGATGAAAAATGACCCATCCTCTCACGTGTGTATATACATAAATGCTCATACTCATACATATACATGCACATACATATGCATATCACCATATACACATTTACATACATATGCATACACAGACATATACATATATACACATGTACATATTCATACTTGCTTGCCTTCAATCCATTCCCAGCACCACCCTACCCCACAGGAAACAGCATCACTTCCCCCACTTCAGCAAGGTAGTGCCTGGAAAACAGACAAAAAAGGCGACATTCATTCACACTCAGTCTCTAGCTGTCATGTGTAATGTGCTGAAATCATAGCTCCCTATCCACATCCAGGCCCCACAGACCTTTCTATGGTTTACCCCAGATGTTTCACATTCCCTGGGTAAGTCCATTGACAACACATCGACCCTGGTATACTACATTGTTCCAATTCACTCTATTTCTTGCACACCTCTCACCCTCCTGTATGTTCATGCCCGGATCACTCAAAATCTTTTTCACTCCATCCTTCCACCTTCAAGTTGGTCTCCCACTTCTTGTTCCCTCCACCTCTGATACATATATACTTTTTGTCAATCTTTCCTCACTCATTCTCTCCAAATGTCCAAACCATTTCAACACACCCTCTTCTGCTCTCTCAACCACACTCTTTGTATTACCACACATCTCTCATACCCATTTATTACTTATTCGATCAAACCATCTCACACCACACATTGTCCTTAAACATTTTATTTCCAACACCTCCACCTTCCTCTGTACAACCCTGTCTATAGCCCATGCCTTGCAACCATATTGTTGAAACTACTATCCCCTCAAACATATCCATTTTTCCTCTCTGAGATAATGTTTCTCCTTCCACACATTCTTCATCGCTCCCAGAACCTTTGTCTCCTCCCCCACCATGTGACTCACTTCTGCTTCTATGGTTCCATTCGATGCCAAGTCCACTCCCAGATATCTAAAACATTTTACGTCCTCCAACCTTTCTCCATTCAAACTTACATCCCAATTAACTTGTCCCTCAACCCTAGTGAACCTAATAACCTTGCTCTTATTCACATTTACTCTCAACTTTCTCCTTTCACACACTTTTCCAAACTCAGTCATCAACTTCTGCAGTTTCTCACTTGAATCAGCCACCAGTGCTGTATCATCACATGACAGGCAGCAGAGTAGAGACTTACAGGTATTGAATGATCTGTGAATCAGGAGTTCTGGATGGCTAAGAGCAGGTGGTGGGTTTGTGATGTCAGTGTGGTGATGGTCACAGTTTGACTGAGCAAACCCATTTATCAAGCAAAAAGTGCTGATGATACAAGGATTAACCAAAATGGGTGAGTGAACAAGAGCTTGCTCACCAATTTTATGAGAGTAGGAGTAATGCTGACCTGATTATCCCCCAAAAATATGTTGCATGCTGGACACCACCTTGGATAGAAAAAGCCTATCAGTCTTCAAAACCTACATTATTTATTTTACTTGTGTAATTCCTACCATATTTTGCTAATGATTTGCCCTTACATATGTTTGAATTTTATCCCTGGGGATAGGGGAGAAAGAATACTTCCCACGTATTCCCTGCGTGTCGTAGAAGGCGACTAAAAGGGGAGGGAGTGGGTGGCTGGAAATCCTCCCCTCTCGTTTTTTTTTAATTTTCCAAAAGAAGGAACAGAGAAGGGGGCCAGGTGAGGATTTTCCCTGTAAGGCCCAGTCCTCTGTTCTTAACGCTACCTCGCAAATGCGGGAAATGGCGAATAGTATAAAAAAAAAAAAAAAATGTTTGAATTTACTCTTGACAGCCTTTTCCAGCATATTTCACTGGAATGATTAAGGCCAAAATCTCTTTTGATTCAGAACAGAAAAGTGTCGTCAGTATTCAGCAACTATTGTACCTTCCAGTCTGCTGCACTATGGTCTTGCTTTATCTCACTAATACCCCTCTGTATATTTTACATCATGCCTCATCCATGTATCTTTTAAGGAAATGGTTCAGTTAGTCTTCTGTAATGAGTGGTAAGAATCATAGAGATTAAAGTATTTAGTGAAATAGATGGAACTGCTTCTTTTGCATAAAGATTTTTCCCATACTTTGTTCCAGAACCTGAAGTGAATGACGGAGATC
This sequence comes from Panulirus ornatus, assembly GCF_036320965.1. Lineage (NCBI taxonomy): Eukaryota > Metazoa > Arthropoda > Malacostraca > Decapoda > Palinuridae > Panulirus > Panulirus ornatus. The sequence goes on along the minus strand of NC_092243.1, from coordinate 46,817,578 downwards.
CAACTGAAGGGGATCTCCAAAACATGTATTGTCAACCAAAGAAATGCAGGAAGGTTGAAGCATCTCTTGATAACACTGAAGAGTCACATGATGAATGTGCTATTCCCAGCTCCACAGACCAGTCATCAGATTCACATGACACAGAATATGTTACTGACATGAATTTGAGTTCCTCAGTGGATAAAGAAAATGATACATCTCTGGAAACGCATCACTCACCATATGAACAAAAAAAGTCAAGAAATCCATTTGCAAAGTCTCATACTGCCATTAGATTAGCATCATCATCTGGAGAACAGTTCAGTGCACTGAAGAAATTCAGTAAGATAAAAAAAACTGTGGTGGACCAGACTTCTATAATTCACAGTAGGTCAGTGATAGAGAGTTTTTAGAATGCTTAAGTTGTTGATATACCAAAGATGAGAGGCTGTCAAGAGGTAGGCCCTATCTGAAAGATTGGAAGTTGCATTATTTTCCTAATTATTTTTGTATATTGAAATAATCTAAAGAGTGAGGAAGTAGAAATAGAAATAAGTTTATCTTATGGAATGATATTCTGTACACTTTATTAGATATAATATTTGTAGTAGATATTAGATCCCTGGGGATAGGGGAGAAAGAATACTTCCCACGCATACCTCACGTGTCGTAGAAGGTGACTAAAGGGGACGGGAGCGGGGGGTGGAAACCCTTCCCTCCTTGTATTTTAACTTTCTAAAAGGGGAAACAGAAGAAGGAGTTACGCGGGGAGTGCTCATCCTCCTCGAAGGCTCAGATTGGGGTGTCTAAATGTGTGTGGATGTAAATGTGTGTGAGGAAAGGAACCTGGATGTTTTGGCTCTGAGTGAAACGAAGCTCAAAGGTAAAGGGGAAGAGTGGTTTGGGAATGTCTTGGGGGTAAAGTCAGGGGTTAGTGAGAGGTCAAGAGCAAGGGAAGGAGTAGCACTACTCCTGAAACAGGAGTGGTGGGAGTATGTGATAGAGTGTAAGAAAGTAAACTCTAGATTGATATGGGTAAAACTGAAAGTGGATGGAGAGAGATGGATGATTGTTGGTGCATATGCACCTGGGCTTGAGAAGAAGGATCATGAGAGGCAAGTGTTTTGGGAGCAGCTGAGTGAGTGTGTTAGTAGTTTTGATGCACAAGACCGGGTTATAGTGATGGGTGATTTGCATGCAAAGGTGAGTAATGTGACAGTTGAGGGAATAATTGGGGTACATAGGGTGTTCAGCGTTGTAAATGGAAATGGTGAAGAGCTAGTAGATTTATGTGCTGAAAAAGGACTGGTGATTGGGAATACCTGGTTTAAAAAGAGAGATATACATAAGTATAAGTATGTAAGAGACAGGAGGTCAAGAGAAAGGTGCAAGAGGTGACAAAAAGGGCAAATGAGAGTTGGGGTGAGAGAGTATCATTAAATTTTAGGGAGAATAAAAAGATGTTCTGGAAGGAGGTAAATAAAGTGCGTAAGACAAGGGAGCAAATGGGAACTTCAGTGAAGGGCGCAAATGGGGAGGTGATAACAAGTAGTGGTGATGTGAGAAGGAGATGGAGTGAGTATTTTGAAGGTTTGTTGAATGTGTTTGATGATAGAGTGGCAGATATAGGGTGTTTTGGTCGAGGTGGTGTGCAAAGTGAGAGGGTTAGGGAAAATGATTTGGTAAACAGAGAAGAGGTAGTGAAAGCTTTGCGGAAGATGAAAGCCGGCAAGGCAGCAGGTTTGGATGGTATTGCAGTGGAATTTATTAAAAAAGGGGGTGACTGTATTGTTGACTGGTTGGTAAGGTTATTTAATGTATGTATGACTCATGGTGAGGTGCCTGAGGATTGGCGGAATGCGTGCATAGTGCCATTGTACAAAGGCAAAGGGGATAAGAGTGAGTGCTCAAATTACAGAGGTATAAGTTTGTTGAGTATTCCTGGTAAATTATATGGGAGGGTATTGATTGAGAGGGTGAAGGCATGTACAGAGCATCAGATTGGGGAAGAGCAGTGTGGTTTCAGAAGTGGTAGAGGATGTGTGGATCAGGTGTTTGCTTTGAAGAATGTATGTGAGAAATACTTAGAAAAGCAAATGGATTTGTATGTAGCATTTATGGATCTGGAGAAGGCATATGATAGAGTTGATAGAGATGCTCTGTGGAAGATATTAAGAATATATGGTGTGGAAGGAAAGTTGTTAGAAGCAGTGAAAAGTTTTTATCGAGGATGTAAGGCATATGTACGTGTAGGAAGAGAGGAAAGTGATTGGTTCTCAGTGAATGTAGGTTTGCGGCAGGGGTGTGTGATGTCTCCATGGTTGTTCAATTTGTTTATGGATGGGGTTGTTAGGGAGGTAAATGCAAGAGTTTTGGAAAGAGGGGCAAGTATGAAGTCTGTTGGGGATGAGAGAGCTTGGGAAGTGAGTCAGTTGTTGTTCGCTGATGATACAGCGCTGGTGGCTGATTCATGTGAGAAACTGCAGAAGCTGGTGACTGAGTTTGGTAAAGTGTGTGGAAGAAGAAAGTTAAGAGTAAATGTGAATAAGAGCAAGGTTATTAGGTACAGTAGGGTTGAGGGTCAAGTCAATTGGGAGGTGAGTTTGAATGGAGAAAAACTGGAGGAAGTGAAGTGTTTTAGATATCTGGGAGTGGATCTGGCAGCGGATGGAACCATGGAAGCGGAAGTGGATCATAGGGTGGGGGAGGGGGCGAAAATTCTGGGGGCCTTGAAGAATGTGTGGAAGTCGAGAACATTATCTCGGAAAGCAAAAATGGGTATGTTTGAAGGAATAGTGGTTCCAACAATGTTGTATGGTTGCGAGGCGTGGGCTATGGATAGAGTTGTGCGCAGGAGGATGGATGTGCTGGAAATGAGATGTTTGAGGACAATGTGTGGTGTGAGGTGGTTTGATCGAGTGAGTAACGTAAGGGTAAGAGAGATGTGTGGAAATAAAAAGAGTGTGGTTGAGAGAGCAGAAGAGGGTGTTTTGAAGTGGTTTGGGCACATGGAGAGAATGAGTGAGGAAAGATTGACCAAGAGGATATATGTGTCGGAGGTGGAGGGAACGAGGAGAAGAGGGAGACCAAATTGGAGGTGGAAAGATGGAGTGAAAAAGATTTTGTGTGATCGGGGCCTGAACATGCAGGAGGGTGAAAGGAGGTCAAGGAATAGAGTGAATTGGAGCGATGTGGTATACCGGGGTTGACGTGCTGTCAGTGGATTGAATCAGGGCATGTGAGGCGTCTGGGGTAAACCGTGGAAAGCTGTGTAGGTATGTATATTTGCGTGTGTGGACATATGTATATACATGTGTGTGGGTGGGGGTTGGGCCATTTCTTCCGTCTGTTTCCTTGCGCTACCTCGCAAACGCGGGAGACAGCGACAAAGTATAATAATAAAAAAAAAATAAGTATGTAAGTAGGAGAGATGGCCAGAGAGCATTATTAGATTATGTGTTAATTGATAGGCGCGCGAAAGAAAGACTTTTGGATGTTAATGTGCTGAGAGGTGCAACTGGAGGGATGTCTGATCATTATCTTGTGGAGGTGAAGGTGAAGATTTGTAGAGGTTTTCAGAAAAGAGGAGAGAATGTTGGGGTGAAAAGAGTGGTGAGAGTAAGTGAGCTTGGGAAGGAGATTTGTGTGAGGAAGTACCAGGAGAGACTGAGTACAGAATGGAAAAAGGTGAGAACAAAGGAGGTAAGGGGAGTGGGGTAGGAATGAGATGTATTTAGGGAAGCAGTGATGGCGTGCGCAAAAAATGCTTGTGGCATGAGAAGCGTGGGATGTGGGCAGATTAGAAAGGGTAGTGAGTGGTGGAATGAAGAAGTAAGATTGTTAGTGAAAGAGAAAGGAGAGGCATTTGGACGATGTTTGCAGGGAAGTAATGGAAATGAGTGGGAGATGTATAAATGAAGGAGGCAGGAGGTCAAGAGAAAGGTGCAAGAGGTGAAAAAGAGGGCAGATGAGAGTTGGGGTAAGAGAGTATCATTAAATTTTAAGGAGAATAAAAAGATGGTAAGGTTATTTAATGTATGTATGACTCATGTTGAGGTGCCTGAGGATTGGCGGAATGCGTGCATAGTGCCATTGTACAAAGGCAAAGGGGATAAGAGTGAGTGCTCAAATTACAGAGGTATAAGTTTGTTGAGTATTCCTAGTAAATTATATGGGAGGGTATTGATTGAGAGGGTGAAGGCATGCACAGAGCATCAGATTGGGGAAGAGCAGTGTGGTTTCAGAAGTGGTAGAGGATGTGTGGATCAGGTGTTTGCTTTGAAGAATGTATGTGAGAAATACTTAGAAAAGCAAATGGATTTGTATGTAGCATTTATGGATCTGGAGAAGGCATATGATAGAGTTGATAGAGATGCTCTGTGGAAGGTATTAAGAATATATGGTGTGGGAGGCAAGTTGTTAGAAGCAGTGAAAAGTTTTTATCGAGGATGTAAGGCATGTGTACGTGTAGGAAGAGAGGAAAGTGATTGGTTCTCAGTGAATGCAGGTTTGCGGCAGGGGTGTGTGATGTCTCCATGGTTGTTTAATTTGTTTATGGATGGGGTTGTTAGGGAGGTGAATGCAAGAGTTTTGGAAAGAGGGGCAAGTATGAAGTCTGTTGTGGATGAGAGAGCTTGGGAAGTGAGTCAGTTGTTGTTCGCTGATGATACAGCGCTGGTGGCCGATTCATGTGAGAAACTGCAGAAGCTGGTGACTGAGTTTGGTAAAGTGTGTGAAAGAAGAAAGTTAAGAGTAAATGTGAATAAGAGCAAGGTTATTAGGTACAGTAGGGTTGAGGGTCAAGTCAGTTGGGAGGTAAGTTTGAATGGAGAAAAACTGGAGGAAGTAAAGTGTTTTAGATATATGGGAGTGGATCTGGCAGCGGATGGAACCATGGAAGCAGAAGTGAATCATAGGGTGGGGGAGGGGGCGAAAATCCTGGGAGCCTTGAAGAATGTGTGGAAGTGGAGAACATTATCTCGGAAAGCAAAAATGGGTATGTTTGAAGGAATAGTGGTTCCAACAATGTTGTATGGTTGCGAGGCGTGGGCTATGGATAGAGTTGTGCGCAGGAGGGTGGATGTGCTGGAAATGAGATGTTTGAGGACAATGTGTGGTGTGAGGTGGTTTGATCGAGTAAGTAATGTAAGGGTAAGAGAGATGTGTGGAAATAAAAAGAGCGTGGTGGAGAGAGCAGAAGAGGGTGTTTTGAAATGGTTTGGGCACATGGAGAGAATGAGTGAGGAAAGATTGACCAAGAGGATATATGTGTCAGAGGTGGAAGGAACGAGGAGAAGTGGGAGACCAAATTGGAGGTGGAAAGATGGAGTGAAAAAGATTTTGTGTGATCGGGGCCTGAACATGCTGGAGGGTGAAAGGAGGGCAAGGAATAGAGTGAATTGGATCGATGTGGTATACCGGGGATGACGTGCTGTCAGTGGATTGAATCAGGGCATGTGAAGCGTCTGGGGTAAACCATGGACAGTCGTGTGGGGCCTGGATGTGGAAAGGGAGCTGTGGTTTCGGGCATTATTGCATGACAGATAGAGACTGAGTGTGAACGAATGGGGCCTTTGTTGTCTTTTCCTAGTGCTACCTCGCACACATGAGGGGGGGAGGGGGATGGTATTCCATGTGTGGCGAGGTGGCGATGGGAATGAATAAAGGCAGACAGTGTGAATTGTGTGCATGGGTATATATGTATGTGTCTGTGTGTGTCTATATATCTGTACATTGAGATGTATAGGTATGTATATTTGCGTGTGTGGACGTGTATGTATATACATTGTGTATGGGGGTGGGTTGGGCCATTTCTTTCGTCTGTTTCCTTGCACTACCTCGCAAACGCGGGAGACAGTGACAAAGCGAAATAAATAAAATTAATAAAAAGATGTTGTGGAAGGAGGTAAATAAAGTGCGTAAGACAAGGGAACAAGTGGGAACTTCAGTGAAGGGGGCTAATGGGGAGGTGATAATAAATAGTGGTGATGTGAGAAGGAGATTGAGTAAGTATTTTGAAGGTTTGTTGAACGTGTATGATGATAGAGTGGCAGATACAGGGTGTTTTGGTTGAGGTGGTGTGCAAAGTGAGAGGGTTAAGGAAAATAATTTGGTAAACAGAGAAGACGTAATACAAGCTTTGCGGAAGATGAAAGCCGGCAAGGCAGCATGTTTGGATTGTATTGCAGTGGAATTTCTTAATAAAAGAGGTGACTGAATTGTTGACTAGTTGGTAAGGTTATTTGATGTATGTATGACTCATGGTGAGGTGCCTGAGGATTGGCGGAATGCTTGCATAGTGCCATTGTACAAAGGGGATAAGAGTGAGTGCTCAAATTACAGATGTACAAGTTTGTTGAGTATTCCTGGGAAATTATATGGGAGGGTATTGATTGAGAGGGTGAAGGCATGTACAGAGCATCAGATTGGGGAAGAGCAGTGTGGTTTCAGAAGTGGTAGAGGATGTGTGGATCAGGTGTTTGCTTTGAAGAATGTATGTGAGAAATACTTAGAAAAGCAAATGGATTTGTATGTAGCCTTTATGGATCTGGAGAAGGCATATGATAGAGTTGATAGAGATGCTCTGTGGAAGGTATTAAGAATATATGGTGTGGGAGGCAAGTTGCTAGAAGCAGTGAAAAGTTTTTATCAAGGATGTAAGGCATGTGTACGTGTAGGAAGAGAGGAAAGTGATTGGTTCTCAGTGAATGTAGGTTTGCGGCAGGGGTGTGTGATGTCTCCATTGTTGTTTAATTTGTTTATGGATGGGGTTGTTAGGGAGGTAAATGCAAGAGTTTTGGAAAGAGAGGCAAGTATGCAGTCTGTTGTGGGTGAGGGAGCTTGGGAAGTGAGTCAGTTGTTGTTCGCTGATGATACAGCACTGGTGGCTGATTCATGTGAGAAACTGCAGAAGCTGGTGACTGAGATTGGTAAAGTCTGTGAAAGAAGAGAGCTAGAGTAAATGTGAATAAGAGCAAGGTTATTAGGTACAGTAGGGTTGAGGGACAAGTCAATTGGGAGGTAAGTTTGAATGGAGAAAAACTGGAGGAAGTGAAATGTTTTCGATATGTGGGAGTGGATTTGGCAGTGGATGGAACCATGGAAGCAGAATGAATCATAGGGTGGGGGAGGGGGCAAAAGTTCTGGGAGCGTTGAAAAATGTGTGGAAGTTGAAAACGTTATCTTGTAAAGCAAAAATGGGTATGTTTGAAGGAATAGTGGTTCCAACAATGTTATATGGTTGCGAGGCGTGGGCTATGGATAGAGTTGTGTGGAGGAGGGTGGATGTGTTGGGAATGAGATGTTTGAGGACAATATGTGGTGTGAGGTGATTTGATCGAGTAAGTGATAATAGGGTAAGAGAGATGTGTGGTAATAAAGAGTGTTTATGAGAGAGCAGAAGAGGGTGTTTTGAAAAGGTTTGGTCACATGGAGAGAATGAGTGAGGAAAGATTGACCAAGAGGATATATGTGTCAGAGATGGAGGGAATGAGGAGAAATGGGAGACCAAATTGGAGGTGGAAAGATGGAGTGAAAAAGATTCTGAGTGATCAGGGCCTGAACATGCAGGAGGGTGAAAGGCGTGCAAGGAATAGAGTGAATTGGATCGATGTGGTATACCGGGGTTGACGTGCTGTCAATGGATTGAACCAGGGCATGCGAAGCGTCTGGGGTAAACCATGGAAAGTTGTGTGGGGCCTGGACGTGGAAAGGGAGCTGAGGTTTTGGTGTATTATTACATGACAGCTAGAGACTGAGTGTGAACGAATGTGGCCTTTGTTGTCTTTTCCTAGCGCTACCTCGAGCACATGAGGGGGAGGGGGTTGTTATTTCATGTGTGGTGGGGTGGCGATGGGAATGAATAGGGGCAGACAGTGTGAATTATGTACATGTGTATATATGTACATGTCTGTGTGTATATATATATGTATACGTTGAGATGTATAGGTATGTATATTTGCGTGTGTGGACACGTATGTATATACATGTGTATGTGGGTGGGTTGGGCCATTCTTTCGTCAGTTTCCTTGTGCTACCTCGCTAACACGGGAGACAGCGACAAAACAAAATTAAAAAAAAAATATATTAGATAAGTAATATTTACTTATCGAACCTTTGAAGACTCCCTGCCCCTGCCAAGCCTCACCACTTAGCTCAAACACATGTACTGTTGACACTGTCAGGCTGGATGATGAACATGCACCCTTGCACCCTCACAATTGAAACTGCTCCTATGAGAAACTGGAGTCCGTTTAACCTGATTCTTTTGTAGCCACCATCCAGTCCTCTGTTAATACTAGCACAAGCTTCAACCAACACATAACCCACTCTGCTTGTGCTGTAATTTTAGTTTACACGCCACATTACACTAAACCCTTTTGGTGTTATGATACTCAATTGAAGCAAGCATAGTAGGGTGCTGTTGTCCTCAGTCTAACCACTTACAGTAAAAACTTTGATTTTGTGCTCATTGTAATATATATTGGATAGCCATTGATGGGAACTACAACAAAGGATGAGTCATTGGAACAATTTGAAGGCCTCACTAACCCTCAAGTAAGCTTGAGGGACAGTTGCATGCCTGTTTAGGTTTTTGGCCTAAAAATTCCCCTGAACTGTTGCCTGCAATTTTTGATATTTTTGTGAGTGTAATGGATTTGCTTAAGTACTTCAATGTATGGACTATTTTTCTTGCTGAATTTGAATCTTGGGTTGAAATATGTATTAGGGGACAGTATATAAGTAATTCATTGCTATTCTTAGAAGATTTTGAGATTATTTGGTTCATGATTATTGGGTATTTATCGGATTGGGGAAGCATTATGAGATATTTTCCATGATTATTTTAAGTATAGAAGCATTTCTTTATATCATTTCAATTTTAAAACAAAAGGTCCATCGGCAAAAAAATTTCCTGAAGTATTATGTGCAATTTTCGTATTTTTGTGTGGTAATAGATTTGCTTTAAAACTCAGTATGGTTAATGCTGACTTTGAATGTTTGGTTGAAATATATGTAGGGAGACAGTAGGGCATATAAATATGTAATTGATTGTTAGTCTTTTAGAAGACTCTTTGCTTATTCTCTTTGTAATTATGGGATATCTATTGGCTTGGGAAGCATTACGAGATATTTTCTGTGATTATGGATAAAAACATTTCATTATGTCATATATCAATTTTAAAACAGAAAGGTTTTTGGGTAAAAAAATTCCCAGAACTACTGGTATTTTTGTGAGGTAATAGATCCTGCTTGCAAGCCTTGGTGTAAGGACTATTTTTCATGTTAATTCGAATCTGGGTTAAAATATATGTTCAGAGACATTAAGGTTTGTAAATAAGTAATCGATTGTTACTCTTTTTGAGAATTCTTTGATTTTTCGGCTTGTATGTATTGGGTATCTGTCTCCAAGAGAAAGCATTATGAGATATTTTTCATGATTATTTCAAGTATGGAAGCATTTCATTATGTCACATTTCAGTTGTATAACAAAACAGTTTTTGGGCTAAAAAAAATTTCCTGATTCCTGCAGTTTTTAGTATATTTGTGAGGCTAATAGATTTGCTAGAAGACCTCAATATAAGGACTACTTTTCATAGTGAATTCGAATCTGGGGTTGAAGTATATGCTGGGGGGACATTAAAGCCTGAAAATAAGTAATAGATTGTTACTCTTTTAGAAGATTCTGTGATTTTATGGTTCTTATTTATTAGGTATCTGTCACTTGGGAAACAATGATGAAATATTATCTGTGATTATTCTAAGTGTAGAAGCATTATATGTATTTGTTGCTCATTATACTTTGTTGCTGTCTCCTGCATTAGCGAGGTAGCACAAGGAAACAGACAAAAGAATGGCCCAACCCACCCACATACATATGTATATACATGCATGCTCACACATGCACATATACATACCTATACATTTCAACATATACATGCATATACATACATAGACATATATATATACACATGTACATACTCATACTTGGTGCCTTCATCCATTCCCATCGCCACCCTGCCACACATGAAATGGCAACCCTCTCCCCTCACGTGTGTGCGAGGTAGCCCTAGGAAAAGACAAGAAAGGCCACACTCGTTCACACTCAGTCTCTAGCTGTCATGTTTAATGCACCGAAATCACAGCTCCCTTTCCACATCCATGCCCCACAAAACTTCCCATGGTTTACCCCAGACGCTTCACATGCCCTGGTTCAATCCACTGACAGCACATTGACCCCGCTGTACCACATCGTTCCAATTCACTGTATTCTTTGCATGCATTTCACCCTCCTGTAAGTTCAGGTCCCAATTGCTCAAAATCTTTTTCACTCCATCCTTCCACCTCCAATTTGGTCTGCCACTTCTCCTCGTTCCACCATCTCTGACACATATATCCTCTTGGTCAATCTTTCCTCACTCATTCTCTGCATGTGACCAAACCGTTTCAATACACCCACTTCTGCTCTCTCAACCACACTCTTTTTATTACCACACATCTCTCTTATCCTTTCATTACTTACTTGATCAAACCACCTCACACCACATATTGTCCTCAAACATCTCATTTTATCCATATCTCTGATGCCCATTCCCTTCAGGAACTCCTGTCAAGGGGTGGCCATGGCAAAAGAGTCCCCACTTCTCCCTGTCTTACTTGCCTCCCTCGTATACACCATTCTATGCATTTCTTTAACCCACTTCTCCCTGTCCTTTATTGCCTCCCTCGCATACACCATTCTATGCATTTCTTTTAATCTTCAACATTACTGGTAGACTCCAGTGCCACTTCTTAACCTTTTGTGCAGTGTTTCCAGAGGTAGCCAAAATTGTCAAAAGAAATGAAATGTGACAGCACACCTCGGGTGTTTGTCTAAATTTAAAAGTATTGCCCTGCCTCCCCCTTTAGTTACACCCCTAATGGGTGTAATAACAAGGTCACCACGAGAAGGCAGGGATGAGACTTGGATACTATTTACAGGGGCCCTCACTGTCTGTGAAGCTTAGTCATGACTTGTTTCCTTGGTTAGTATATTGATCAAGTACAGGGAAAAATATATTGTACTTCAGATATTAACATATCTTCGGCTTTTTTCTGAACAACAATTGGGGATTGAGTAGAGTGAAGATTTCATATTTTTTTTTAGTTTCCTATCTACAGCAACACAAACTGAACAGTTGCAATGAACCATATACATTTTAGGTTTAGAGGAAAGATTACATGTAGGTAATTCATGATATTCTGTTTTTCAGGTACTTTGCTCCTCCTGCAGTTGAGACCTCACCTACACCAGGCATCAGTGCACAGGTGATCATGAAATCCCCAGCACAAAGCACAGCAGAATCAGAAGGTCACAGCCAAAAACTGAATGTAAAAGAGCAGAAAATAGTTGACAATAATTTGGAAATTAAACTGCCAATAGAAGACTGTCCTCTTGAGACCCCAAAAGCTCTGTTGTCTTCTGTTCAGAGTAACACCGTACCAAAAAAAAATAATACCACTTTTCAATGGCGTAAGCTCTCTGAAATGTATTCCTACACTGAGACCAAAAGTATGAAAATAGAAGGCAGTCCTGCAACTAAGAGTGCATTTAAGTTTGTAAACCAACAAAAAACTGAATCATCTAAAGAAGACACTGAAACATTGTCTCAAAACTTGGACAATGAGGAACTTTGCTCATTTTCTCAAAGGAGTTGTCTGTCAGAACTGTCATCATGCAGTGATGTAGGCTCCTTGGACAATGAGTCTTTCTGTTTGACGCCTTCATCCTTGCCCTCAACACCAGAAGCTGGTATTACTACAGCACTTCAGGAAGCTATGACACTCCCATCTGTTACCACTTCATTGGTATGTTTGATGATAAGCCTTTTTGTTTTGATTCATAATTTGTAGCATATTTTTCAGGCTTTTATTATCTCTTTAATATTGTTATACAAGAGGTGATAGTCATGTACTTATGAATGACATGGTAGTGAAAGCATTCACATGAGACTGAAGTCTGTTGGAAGAGATTGGATAAAACCAATTCAGAAATCATCCAACTTCATGTAAATACATTTAGTAACGTCAGATTATTACCAGTTGCAGAAGTCTTTGGGAATCTCATGTGTAAGTTCCATTCCTAGGCTACATTTAAGTTGTTTGCAAGATAGTGCCACTTTATCTGTTTATTGTTTTCATGGCAGATATTTGAACTGGTAAAACCTTCAAGCTTTATTAATTTAATGTTTTACTTATCATAAGCATGATTATGTTCGTATGAACTGCATTTCATGAAAGAAGAGGTCTAGTCAGTCTTAGGATTCAGTAGCTGTCAAATCAGTTTGAATGCATTTGTTCAGATATTAATGAGATAGGTGTCTCGCACTGGCTTGAAGATTGTAGAATCCCAAAAGCTGGATGTTTGGTTGAAGGAGACATAAATGTCATTTTTAGAATCACAGGATTGTGGTCTGAACGGTATGGAAATGCAAATTTAACCAAATCAAGAAGTTCAGGTTATTAAAATGTACTTTGCTGGATTATGTTCTAGATAGAGATTCAATTTTGTAAATTTTTCAGGCAGTTTTAGGTGATTGGACTTTAAATTCTGCATGTGCTGCTGAACGTCTGATCAGATTTTATAAATTGACTGGTTAAGATGTAGGGTTTTCAGATCTTTTACTTTGGGTAATGATTTTGTAGTATTTGAGTGAGATATTAGTTCCTTGTTATTAATCTTAAATTTTTACTCCTATAGATCAAAACCAAGGTTAATAGTTTGTAAATTATCTATTGACTTGCTTGCCCAATCTTGGGAAGCTACTGTGTATGGCAGCTCAAGGTTGGGTGTGCAAATTTTGATAACTGTTTCTTTCCCTACACCTCAAAGCTTTGGAACTCTGTACTCTCATGTCTTCCTCAGTATAACTGTGACATGGCACTTTTTAAAAGACAAGTTTTTCACTTTCTCCAAAATTCCTAAATACTTTCCCTTGCCTCTTCTTTTCCCCTTTTATTTACTTCTATGTATTTCAATTAAGGCCTGGCCTTGATGTGGACTTTTGTCTGTGACTGGAACCTTCAAAGTGAAAAACAGAATTGATGGCAGTTTTACTCACCACAGGTAGTATTGATATTAATTTCTTTTTGTATTGCGATAAGGTCATATTTATGTAGGGTCTGTCTATGTTGGGCTTTTCATATTTGTCAAATGATGGCTGATTGTCATGGAGGAATAAACTGCATTGTTTTCAAAGTTGATTTTGTAGTGTAATACATATTTATTATTTATTTATTTATTTTGCTTTGTCGCTGTCTTCCGCGTTAGCGAGGTAGCACAAGGAAACAGATGAAAGAATGGCCCAACCCACCCACATACACATGTATATACATACACGTCCACACACGCAAATATACATACCTATACATCTCAATGTGTATACATATATATACACACACAGACATATATACACATGTACATGATTCATACTGTCTGCCTTTATTCATTCCCATCGCCACCTCGCCACACATGGAATAACCAACCCCTCCCCCCTCATGTGTGCGAGGTAGCGCTAGGAAAGATAACAAAGGCCCCATTCGTTCACACTCAGTCTCTAGTTGTCATGTAATAATACACCGAAACCACAGTGCCCTTTCCACATCCAGGCCCCACAGAACTTTCCATGGTTTACCCCAGACGCTTCACATGCCCTGGTTCAATCCACTGACAGCACGTCGACCCTGGTATACCACATCGTTCCAATTCACTCTATTCCTTGCACGCCTTTCACCCTCCTGCATGTTCAGGCCCCGATCACTCAAAATCTTTTTCACTCCATCTTTCCACCTCCAATTTGGTCTCCCACTTCTCCTCGTTCCCTCCACCTCTGACACATATATCCTTTTGGTCAATTTTTCCTCACTCATTCTCTCCATGTGACCAAACCATTTCAAAACACCCTTTTGCTCTCTCAACCACACTCTTTTTATTACCACACATCTCTCTTACCCTTACATTACTTACTTGATCAAACCACCTCACACCACATATTGTCCTTAAACATCTCATTTCCAGCACATCCACCCTCCTGCGCACATCTTTATCCATAGCCCACACCTCGCAACCATACATCATTGTTGGAACCACTATTCCTTCAAACATACTCATTTTTGCTTTCCAAGATAATGTTCTCGACTTCCACACATTCTTCAAGGCTCCCAGAATTTTCGCCCCCTCCCCCACCCTATGGTTCACTTCCACTTCCATGGTTCCATCCGCTGCCAGATCCACTCCCAGATATCTAAAACACTTCACTTCCTCCAGTTTTTCTCCATTCAAACTTACCTCCCAGTTGAGTTAACCCTCAACCCTACTGTACCTAATAACCTTGCTCTTATTCACATTTACTCTCAACTTTCTTCTTTCACACACTTTACCAAACTCAGTACTGCAGTTTCTCACATGAATCAGCCACCAGGGCTGTATCATCAGCGAACAACAACTGACTCACCTCCCAAGCTCTCTCATCCACAAAAGACCGCATACTTGCCCCTCTTTCCAAAACTCTTGCATTCACCTCCCTAACAACCCCATCCATAGACAAATTAAAAAACCATGGAGACATCACACACCCCTGAAGCAAACCTACATTTACTGAGAACCAATCACTTTCCTCTCTTCCTACACTTACACATGCCTTACATCCTCGATAAAAACTTTTCACTGCTTCTAACAACTTGCCTCCCACACCATATGTTCTTAATACCTTCCACAGAGCATCTCTATCAACTCTACCATATGCCTTCTCCAGATCCATAAATGCTACATACAAATCCATTTGCTTTTCTAAGTATTTTTCACATACATTCTTCAAAGCAAACACCTGATCCACACATCCTCTACCACTTCTGAAACCACACTGCTTTTCCCCAATCTGATGCACTGTACATGCCTTCACCCTCTCAATCAATACCCTCCCATATAATTTCCCAGGAATGCTCAACAAACTTATACCTCTGTAATTTGAGCACTCACTCTTATCCCCTTTGCCTTTGTACAATGGCACTATGCAAGCATTCTGCCAATCCTCAGGCACCTCACCATGAATCATACATACGTTAAATAACCTTACCAACCAGTCAACAATACAGTTACCCCCTTTTTTTTAATAAAGTCCACTGCAATACCATCCAAACCCGCTGCCTTGCTGGCTTTCATCTTCTACAAAGCTTTTACTACCTCTTCTCTGTTTACCTAAGAGAATTCAAGCCAGTACAGTAGAATGTGAGGTTGAGATGATGAGAAGGCAGTATTTTAATGCATTATTAGAGGCTTTATTTTGTATGTGTGCAGCACTGTGTGTTTTGGTTTTGAAAAAGAGTTACAGACTAAAGTGTTAACCCTTAAACAACAGTATTGCTTCCATTATCCATACCCATGTGGAACAATTTAATTTTTGTAAAGAAAATAAAACAAAGTAATCGACAGTAATTCCTCTGTATTGTTGTGGGAGGGTGCTGAGTAGACTGGGGAGGGCATTTGCTGGTTGTATGGATACTCCTTATCTCATTCTATACATGATGATTATACGTCCCAGGTGTGTTTGCAATCTTTATTATATTGATTATAGGTAAATAAAGTGCGTAAGACAAGGGAACAAATGGGAACTTCAGTGATGGGGGCAAATAGGGAGGTGATAACAAGTAGTGGTGATGTGAGAAGGAGATGGAGTGAGTAATTTGAAGGTATGTTGAATGTGTTTCATGATAGAGTGGCAGATATAGGGTGTTTTGGTCAAGGTGGTGTGCAAAGTGAGAGGGTTAGGGAAAATGATTTGGTAAACAGAGAAGAGGTGATAAAAGCTTTGCGGAAGATGAAAGCTGGCAAGGCAGCAGGTTTGGATGGTATTGCAGTGGAATTTATTAAAAAAGGGGCTGACTGTATTGTTGACTGGTTGGTAAGGTTATTTACTGTGTGTATGACTCATGGTGAGGTGCCTGAGGATTGGCGGAATGCTTGCATAGTGCCATTGTACAAAGGCAAAGGGGATAAGAGTGAGTGCTTAAATTACAGAGGTATAAGTTTGTTGAGTATTCCTAGTAAATTATATGGGAGGGTATTGATTGAGAGGGTGAAGGCATGTACAGAGCATCAGATTGGGGAAGAGCAGTGTGGTTTCAGAAGTGGTAGAGGATGTGTGGATCAGGTGTTTGCTTTGAAGAATGTATGTGAGAAATACTTAGAAAAGCAAATGGATTTGTATGTAGCATTTATGGATCTGGAGAAGGCATATGATAGAGAGTTGATAGAGATGCTCTGTGGAAGGTATTAAGAATATATGGTGTGGGAGGCAAGTTGTTAGAAGCAGTGAAAAGTTTTTATCGAGGATGTAAGGCATATGTACGTGTAGGAAGAGAGGAAAGTGATTGGTTCTCAGTGAATGTAGGTTTGCTTCATGGGTGTGTGATGTCTCCATGGTTGTTCAATTTGTTTATGGATGGGGTTGTTAGGGAGGTAAATGGAAGAGTTTTGGAAAGAGGGGCAAGTATGCAGTCTGTTGTGGATGAGAGAGCTTGGGAAGTGAGTCAGTTGTTGTTCGCTGATGATACAGCGCTGGTGGCTGATTCATGTGAGAAACTGCAGAATCCAGTGACTGAGCTTGGTAAAGTGTGTGAAAGAAGAAAGTTGAGAGTAAATGTGAATAAGAGCAAGGTTATTAGGTACAGTAGGGTTGAAGGTCAAGTCAATTGGGAGGTAAGTTTAAATGGAGAAAAACTGGAGGAGGTGAAGTGTTTTAGATATATGGGAGTGGATTTGGCAGCGGATGGAACCATGGAAGCGGATGTGAATCATAGGGTGGGAGAGGGGGCTTCAGGGCGTTCTGGGAGTCGAACAAAGTTGTTGAGATAAAATACTCGATTGGGTGGGAGCGCTTTTCTGAACCTAAAATTGACACAGGTACGGACCTGTGGTGCTTGAGGACATCCTAGGACTCAAATGAAGTTCTTGAGATGATATACTAAAGTGGGTTGGGGCGCTTTTCTGAACTTAAAATCGACACAGGTGCTTTAGGGCGTTCTGGTAGTCGAAAGATTTTGTTGAGATAAAATACTGGATTGGGTCAGAGCACTTTTATGAACCTAAAATTGACACATATACGGACCTGTGGTGCTTGAGGGCGTCCTGGGAGTCAAACAAAATTAAGATAAGATATTTGATTAGGTTGGAGCACTTTTCTGAACCTAAAATCGACACAGGGACAGACCTGTGGTGCTTAAGGGCATTCTAAGAGTTTGAACTAAGTTGTTGAGATAAAATACTCGACTGGGTTGGAGCACTTTCTTTAAATTAAAATCGACACAGGCACGGACCTGTGGTGCTTGAGGACATCCTGGGACTTGAACAAAGTTCGTGAGATAATATACTAAAGTGGATCGGGGCGCTTTTCTGAACCTAGAATCGACGCAGGTACAGACCTGTGGTGCTTGAGGGCGTCCTGGGAGTCGAACGAAATTAAGATGAAAAACTTGATGAGGTCGGAGCACTTTTCTAAACCTAAGATCGACACAGGTACGGACCTGTGAAGCTTTAGGGGATTCTAAGAGTTGAACTAAGTTGTTGAGACAAAATACTTGACTGGGTTGGAGCACTTTATTTGAATTAAAATCGACACAGGTACAGAACTGTGGTGCTTGAGGACATCCTGGGACTTGAACAAAGTTCTTGAGGTAATATACTAAATTGGATCAGGGCACTTTTCAGAACCTAAAATCAACAGGTACGGACCTGTGGTGCTTGAGGGCATCCTGGGCGTTGAACAATTTTGTTGAGATAAAATACTGGATTGGGTCGTAGCGCTTTTCTGAACCTAAAATCGACACAAGCACCTGTAGTGCTTGAGGGCATCCTGGGAGTTGAACGAAGTTGTTGAGATGAAATGCTAGATTAGGTCAGGTTGCTTTTCTGAACATAAAATCGACACAGGTACGGACCTGTGGTGCTTGAGGACATCTTGGGACTCAAACGAAGTTCTTGAGATGATATACTAAAGTGGGTAAGGACACTTTTCCGAACCTAAAATCGGGACAGTGACGGACCTGTGGTGCTTGGGGGCGTTCTGGGAGTCAAACGATTTTGTTGAGATGAAATACTGGATTGGATCGGAGCACTTTTCTGAACCAAAAATCAGCAAAGGTACGGACCTGTGGTGCTTGAGGGTGTCCTAGGAGTCGAACGAAATTAAGATGAAATACTTGATTAGGTGGAGCACTTTTCTGAACTTAAAATCGCCACAGGTAGAACCTGTGGTGCTTAAGGGCATTCTAAGAGTTGAACTAAGTTGTTGAGATAAAATACTCGATTAGGTCGGAGTGCTTTTCTGAACCTAAAATCGACACAGGTATGGACCTGTGGTGCTTGAGGGCATCCTGGGAGTCAAACGAAATTCAGATATTATACTTGATTAGGTTGGAGCACTTTTCTGAACCTAAAATTGACACAGGTACCTGTGGTGCTTAAGGACATTCTAATAGTTGAACTAAGATGTTGAGATAAAATACTTGACTGAGTTGGAGGATTTTTTGAAATTAAAATCAACACAGGTACGGACCTGTGGTGCTTGGGGACATCCTGGGACTTCAACAAAGTTCTTCAGATAATGTACTACAGTGGATCAGAGCACTTTTCTGAACCAAAAATCGACACAGGTACGGACCTGTGGTGCTTTAGGGCATCCTAGGAGTTGAACGAAATTAAGATAAAATACTTGATTAGGTCGGAGCACTTTCCTGAACCTAAAATCGACACAGGTACGGACCTGTGAGGCTTAAGGGGATTCTAAGAGTCAAACTAAGTTGTCGAGACAAAATACTCGACTGGGTTGGAGCACTTTATTTAAATCTAAATCGACATAGGTACGGAACTATGGTGCTTGAGGACATCCAGGGACTTGAACAAAGTTCTTGAGATAATATACTAAATTGGATCGGGGCACTTTTCTGAACCTAAAATCGACAGGTACGGACCTGTGGTGCTTGAGGGCATCCTGGGAGTCGAACAATTTTGTTGAGATAAAATACTGGATTGGGTCGTAGCGCTTTTCTGAACCTAAAATTGACACAGGTACGGACCTGTGGTGCTTGAGGGCATCCTGGGAGTTGAACGAAGTTGTTGAGATGAAGTGCTAGATTAGGTCAGATCGCTTTTCTGAACATAAAATCGACACAGGTACGGACCTGTGGTGCTTAAGGACATCCTGGGACTCGAACAAAGTTCTTGAGATAATATACTAAAGTGGGTAAGGATACTTTTCCGAACCTAAAATCGAGACAGGTACAGACCTGTGGTGCTTGAGGGCATTCTGGGAGTCGAACGATTTTGTTGGGATGAAATACTGGATTGGATCGGAGCGCTTTTCTGAACCAAAAATCGACAGGTATGGATCTGTGGTGCTTGAGGGTGTCCTGGGAGTCAAACGAAATTAAGATAAAATACTTGATTAGGTCGGAGCACGTTTCTGAACCTAGAATCAACACAGGTAGGACCTGTGGTGCTTAAGGGCATTCTGAGAATCAAACTAAGTTGTTGAGGTAAAATACTCGATTAGGTCGGAGCGCTTTTCTGAACCTAAAATCAACACAGGTACGGACCTGTTGTGCTTGAGGGCATCCTGGGACTTGAACAAAGTTGTTGCGATAAAATGCTAAATTGAGACGGCTCACTTTTCTTAACCTCAATTCGATATAGGTACGGACCTGTGGTGCTTGAGGGCATCCTGGGAGTCGAACGAATTTAAGATGAAATACCTGATTAGGTCAGAGCACTTTTCTGAACAGAAATTCGACACTTGTACAGACCTGTGGTGCTTCAGGGCATTCTGGGACTTGAACAAAGTTCTTCAGATAATATACTAAAGTGGGTCAGGGCACTTTTCTGAACCTAACATCGACACAGTTACAGATTTGTGGTGCTTTAAGGTGTTCTGGGAGTCAAAAGGTTTTGTTGAGATAAAATACTGGACTGGGTCGGGACGCTTTTATGAACCTAAAATTGACATAGATATGGAACTATTGTGCTTGAGGGCGTCCTGGAGTCGAATGAAGTTAAGATAAAATACTTGATGATTAGGTTGGAGCACTTTTCTGAACCTAAAATTGACACAGGTGTGTATGTGGTGCTTGAGGACATCCTGGGATTCGAAAGAAGTTGTTGAGATAAAAGACTAAAGTGAGTTAGCGTGCTTTTCTGAACCTAAAATCGACATAGGTACGGACCCGTGGTGCTTAAAGGTGTTCTAGGAGTTGAACAAAATTAAGATTAGATACTTGATTAGGTCGGAGCACTTCTCTGAACATAAAATCGACATGTACGGACCTGTGGTGCTTGAGCATTCTGGGAGTCAAATGATTTTGTTGCAGTAAGATGCTAAATTGAGTCGGCTCACTTTTCTGAACCTAAAGTCGACATAGGTTTGGATCTGTGGTGCTTGAGGGCGTCCTGGGAGTCAAACAAAGTTAAGATGAAATATTTGATTAGGTCGGGGCACTTTTCTGAACAGAAAATCGACACTTGTATGGACCTGTGGTGCTTCAGGGCGTTATGGGAGTTGAAGGAAGTCATTGAGATAAAATACTTGATTGGGTGGGAGCATTTTTCTGAACAGAAAATCGACAGGTGTGGACCTATGATGCTTGAGGGTGTTCTGGGAGTCTAATGAAATTGAGATAAAATGCATGATTGGTGGAAGCACTTTTCTGAACCTAAAATCGACACAAGTATGGACCTGTTGTGCTTGAGGGCATTATGGGAGTCATATGAAGTTGTTGAGATCAAATTCTCGATTGGGTTGGAGCACTTTTCTGAATCTAAAATCAACACAGGTATGGACCTTTGGTGCTTGAGGACATCCTAGGACTAGAATGAATTTCTTGAGATACTATACTAAAGTGTGTCAGGGTGCTTTTCTTAACCTAAAATCAACACAGGTATGGACCTGTGGTGCTTGAGGGTGTTCTGGGAATCGAACAATTTTGTTGAGATAAAATACTAGATTGGGTCAGAGCACTTTTCTGAACCTAAAATCATCACAGGTATGGACGGACCTGTGGTGCTTGAGGGCGTTCTGGGAGTAGAATGATTTTGTTGAGATGAAATACTAGATTAGGTCGGAGCACTTTTATGAACATAAAATCAACAGGTACAGACCTGTGGTGCTTGAGGGCGACCTGGAGTCGAACAAAGTTGTTGAGATAAAATGCTCAATTAGGTTGGAGCGTTTCTTAACCTAAAATCAACACAGGTACGGACCTTTGGCGCTTGAGAACATCCTGGGACTCGAACGAATTTCTTGAGATAATATAGTAAAGTTTGACGGGGCGCTTTTCTGAACTTAAAATCGACACAGGTATGGACCTGTGAT
Organism: Panulirus ornatus; assembly: GCF_036320965.1. Lineage (NCBI taxonomy): Eukaryota > Metazoa > Arthropoda > Malacostraca > Decapoda > Palinuridae > Panulirus > Panulirus ornatus. Next base: position 46,796,201 of record NC_092243.1, on the reverse strand, counting down.
GATTGAGGGCATTTTGGGAGTTGAACGATTTTTAGATAAAATGCTAGATTGGGTTGGAGCGCCTTCCTAAACCTAAAATCAACACAGGTACGGACCTGTGGTGCTTGAGGGCATCCTCGGAGTCGAAGGAAGTTGTTGAGATAAAATACTTGATTGGAACGGAGCGCTTTTCTGAACCCAAAATCAACACAGGTCGATTTTCTGACCTGTGGTGCTTCAGGGCATTCTGGGAATCAAAGTTGTCGAGATAAAATACTTGATTGGGTCAGAGCACTTTTCTGAACCTAAAATCGACAAATACGGACCTGTGGTGCTTGAGAACATTCTGGGGCTCTAGTGAAGTTGTTTAGATAAAATACTAAAGTGAGTCAGAGCTCTTTTCTGAACCAAAAATCGACACAGGTGTGGACATGTGGTGCTTGAGGACATCCTGGGACTCTAATGAAATTTTTGAGGTAAAATACTGGGTTGGAAAAGAGCGCTTTTCTGAACCTAAAATTGACAAAGGTACGGACCTGTGGTGCTTGAAGGCATTCTGGGAGTAGAACGAAGTTGTTGAGGTAAAATACTGGATTGGGTTGGAGCACTTTTCTGAACTTAAAATTGACAAAGGTATGGACCTTTGGTGCTTTAGGGCATTCTGGAAGTTGAACAAAGTTGAGAGAAAATACTTGATTGGGTTGGAGCACTTTTCTGAACCTAAAATCGACACTGATACAGACCTGTGGTGTGTCAGGGCGTCCTTGGAGTTGAATGAAGTTGTTGAGATAAAATACTTGACTGGTTTGGAGCACTTTTCTGAACGTAAAATCGACACAGGTACGGACCTGTGGTGCTTCAGGGCATTCTGGGAATCAAACGAAGTTGTTGAGATAAAATATTCAAATGGGTTGGAGCATTTTTCTGAACCTAAAATCGACACAGGTGCTTGAGGACATCCTGGGACTTGAACAAAGTTCTAGAGATAATATACTAAAGTGGGTCGGGGCACTTTTCTGAACCTAAAATCGACACAGGTCCGGACCTGTGGTGCTGGAAGGCATCGTGGGAGTCGAATGAAGTTGTTGAGATAAAATAATCGATTGGGTCAGGGCACTTTTATGAACCTAAAATTGACAATGTTAAGGACCTGTGATGCTTGAGGGCATCCTGGGAGTCAAACGAAGTTCTTACGATATGATACTAGATTATGTTGGAGTGCTTTTCTTAACCTAGAATCGATAGAGGCACAGACGGACCTGTGGTGCTTGAGGGCGTCTAGGAAGTTGAATGAAGTTGTTGAGATCAATACTTGATTGGGTCGGAGCATGTTTCTGAACCTAAAATCGACACAGATACAGACGTGCGGTGCTTCAGGGCGTCCTTGGAGTCGAATGAAGTTGTTGAGATAAAATCTTGACTGGTTTGGAGCACTTTTCTGAACCTAGAATCAACACAGGTATGGACCTGTGGTGCTTCAGGGTATTCTGGGAATCAAACGAAGTTGTTGAGATAAAATATTCAAATGGATTGGAGCATTTTTCTGAACCTAAAATCGACACAGGTATGGACTGCTGGTGCTTGAGGACATCCTGGTACTTGAACAAAGTTCTAGAGATGATATACCAAAGTGGGTCGGGAACCTTTTCTGAACCTAAAATCGACACAGGTACGGACCTGTGGTGCTTGATGGCATTATGGGAGTCGAACGATTTTGTTAAGATAAAATACTAGATTGGGTCGGAACGCTGTTCTGAACCTAAAATCAACACAGGTACGGACCTGTGGTGCTTCAGGGTGTCCGGGGAGTTGAATGAAGTTATAATTCAAAATACTTGATTAGGTCAGAGCACTTTTCTAAACCTAGAATCAACACCTGTGGTGCTTAAAGATATCCTGGGACTCAAACGAAGTTCTTGAAATAATATACTAAAGTGGGTCGGGGCACTTTTCTGAACCTAAAATCAACACAGGTACAGACCTCTGATGCTTGAGGGCATTCTGGGAGTTCAACGAAGTTGAGATAAAATACTGGATTGGGTAGGAGCACTTTTCTGAAACTAAAATCAGCACAGGTATGGACCTGTGGTGCTTAAGGGCGTCCTGAGAGTCGAACAAAGTTAAGAAAAAAATACTTGATTAGGTTGGAGCAATTTTCTAAACATAAAATCGACTGGTATGGACCTGTGGTGCTTCAGGACATCCTGGGGCTCTAGCGAAGTTGTTTAGATAAAATACTAAAGTGAGTCAGAGTGCTTTTCTGAACCAAAAATCGACAGGTGTGGACATGTGGTGCTTGAGGACATCCTGGGACTCTAACGAAGGTCTTGAGGTAAAATACTGGATTGGGTCGGAGTGCTTTTCTGAACCTAAAATCAACAAAGGTATGGACCTGTGGTGCTTGAGGGCATTCTGGGAGTAGAAAGAACTTGAGATAAAATACTCGATATGGTCGGAGGACTTTTCTCAACCTAAAATCAACTCCTGTGGTGCTGGAGGGCATCGTGGGAGTCGGAGGAAGTTGTTGAGATAAAATACTCGATTGCGTCGAGGCACTTTTATGAGCCTAAAATTGACAATGGTACGGACCTGTGATGCTTGAGGGCGTCTTGGGAGTCGAACGAAGTTGTTGAGACATAATACTAGATTATGTTGGAGTGCTTTTCTTAACCTGAAATTGATAGAGGCATAGACGGACCTGTGGTGCTCGAAGGCATCCAGGGAGTTGAATGAAGTTGTTGAGATTCTTTCTTTCATACTATTTGCCATTTCCCGCATTAGCAAGGTAGCGTTAAGAGCAGAGGACTGGGCCTCTGAGGGAATATCCTCACCTGGCCTTGTTCTCTGTTCCATCTTTTGGAAAATCAAAAAAAAAAAAAAATACCTAATTGGGTTGGAGTGCGTTTCTGAACCTAAAATCGACACAGGTACAGACCTGTGGTGCTTGACGGAGTGCTGGGAGTCAAACGAAGTTGAGATAGAATACTTGATTGGGTCAGAACAATTTTTTGAACCTGAAATTGACACAGGTACGAATCTGTGGTGCTTCAGAGCGTTCTGGGATTCGAACGAAGTTGCTGATAAAATACTTGATATGGTCGGAGCACTTTTCTCAACCTAAAATCAACACAGGTACGGACCTGTGGTGCTTGAGAGCATCCTGAGTCGAACACAGTTGAGATAGAATACTCTATTAGGTTGGAGCGCTTTCCTCAACCTAAAATCAACACAGGTATGGAACTGTGGTGCTTAAGGGCATCCTGGGAGTTGAACGAAGTTGTTGAGATTGAATACTCAATTAGGTCGGAGAGCTTTTCTGAACATAAGATCGAAACAGGTACGGACCTGTTGTGCTTGAGGGTATCCCTGGACTTGAACGAAGTTGTTGTGATAAAATAATAACTTGAGTCGGTGCACTTTTCTGAACCTAAAATCTACACAGATATGGGCTTGTGGTGCTTCAGGGCGTCCTCGGAGTTGAGCGAAGTTGTTGAGGTAAAATACTTGATTGGGTTGGAGCACTTTTCTGAACCTAAAATTGACACAGATACGGACCTGCAGTGCCTCAGGGCGTCCTTGGAGTTGAACGAAGTTGTTGAGATAAAATACTCGACTGGGTTGGAGCACTTTTCTGAACCTAAAATCGACACAGGTACAGACCTGTGGTGCTTCAAGGTGTTCTGGGAATCAAAGGAAGTTGTTGAGATAAAATATTGGAATGGGGTGGAGCATTTTTCTGAACCTAAAATCGACACAGGTATGGACCGCTGGTGCTAGAGGACATCCTGGGAGTTGCCTGATGTTTTAGAGATTATATACTAAAGTAGGTCGAGGCACTTTTCTGAACCTAAAATCGACACAGGTATGGACCTGTGATGTTTGATGGCATTATGGGAGTTGAATGATTTTGTTGAGATAAAATACTAGATTGGGTTGGAGCGCTTTTCTGAACCTAAAATCATCACAGGTATGGACCTGTGGTGCTTCAGGGTGTCCTGGGAGTCGAATGATGTTAAGATAAAATACTTGATTAGGTTGGAGCACTTTTCCTGAACCTAAACTCGACACAGGTATGGACCTGTGGTGCTTAAAGACATCCTAGGACTTGAACAAGTTCTTGAGATAATATACTAAAGTGGGTCGGGGCGCTTTTCTGAACCTAAATTCGACACAGGTATAGACATGTGATGCTCGAGGGCATTCTGGGAGTTCAATGATTTTGAGATAAAATACTGGATCGGGTTGGAGCACTTTTCTGAACCTAAAATTGACACAGGTATGGACCTGTGGTGCTTGAGGGTGTCCTGGGAGTCGAACGAATTTAAGAGAAAATATTTGATTAGGTCGGAGCAATTTTCTAAACCTAAAATCAACACAGGTACAGACCTGTGGTGCTTGAGGACATCCTGGGGCTCTAGCAAATTTGTTTAGATAAAATACTAAAGTGAGTCAGAGCACTTTTCTGAACCAAAAATTGACACAGGTGCGGATATGTGGTGCTTGAGGGCATCCTGGGTATCTAACGAATTTTTTTAGTTAAAATACTGAATTGGATTGGAGCGCTTTTCTTAACCTAAAATCGACAAAGGTACAGACCTGTGGTGCTTGAGGGTGTTCTTGGAGTAGAACGAAGTTGTTGAGATAAAATACTCGATATGGTCGGAGGGCTTTTTTCAACCTAAAATCGACACAGGTACGGACCTGTGGTGGTGGAGGGCATCATGGGAGTCGAATGAAGTTGTTGAGATAAAATACTCGATAGGGTTGGGGCACTTTTATAAACCTAAACTTGACAATGATACAGACCTGTGATGCTTGAGGGCGTCATGGGAGTCGAAGGAAGTTGTTGAGATATAATACTAGATTATGTCGGAGCGCTTTTCTTAACCTAGAATCGATAGAGGCACGGACAGGGCATCTACGGAGTCGAACGAAGTTATTGAAATAAAATACTAGATTAGCTTGGAGCCCTTTTCTGAACATAAAATTGACACAGGTATGGACATATGGTGCTTGAAGGCATCCTGGAAGTTGAACGAAGTTGTTCAGATAAAATACTCGATGAGTTTGAAGCGCATTTCTAAACCTAAAATTGACACAGGTACGGAACTTTGGTGGTTGAGGACATCCTGGGACTCAGTCGAAGTTGTTGAGCTAAAATACTAAAGTGAGTTGGCATGCTTTTCTGAACCTAAAATCAACAAAGGTATGGAGCTGTGGTGCTAGAGGGCGTTCTGGGAGTCGAATGAAGTTGTTGTGGTGATGTACTGGATTAGGTTGGAGTGCTTTTCTGAACCTAAAATCGACAGGTACGGACCTGTAGTGCTTGAGGGCATCCTGGGAGTCGAATGAATTTAAGAAAAAATATTTGATTAGGACAGAGCACTTCTCTGAACCTAAAATCGACACAGGTACGGACCTGTGGTGCTTGAAGACATCCTGGGGTTATAGCGAAGTTGTGTAGATAAAATACTAAAGTGAGTCAGAACACTTTTCTGCACCGAAAATCGACACAGGTGCGGACATGTGGTGCTTGAGGACATCCTGGGACTCTAACGAAGTTGTTGAGGTAAAATACTGGATTGGGTTGGAGTGCTTATCTGAACCTAAAATCGATAAAGGTACGGACCTGTGGTGCTTGAGGGCATTCTGGGAGTAGAACGAAATTGAGATAAATCACTCAATATGGTCGGAGCACTTTTCTCAACCTAAAATCGACAGGTACGGACCTGTGGTGCTGGAGGGCATCCTGGGACTTGAATGACATTGAGATAGAATAATTGATTGGGTCGGGGCACTTTTATGAACCTAAAATTGATAATGGTATGGACTTGTGGTGCTTGAGGGCGACCTGGGAGTCGAACGAAGTTGTTGAGATAAATACTAGATTACGTCGGAGCACTTTTCTTAACCTAAAATTGACAGAGGCACGGATGGACCTGTGGTGCTTGAGGGCATCCAGGGAGTTGAACGAAGTTGTCGAGATAAAACATTTGATTGGGTCGGAGCGTGTTTCTGAACCTAAAGTCGACACAGGTATGGACCTGTGGTGTTTGACGGAGTTCTGAGAGTCAAACGAAGTTGTTGAGATAAGATATTTGATTGGGTTGGGACAATTTTTTTAACCTAAAATCGACAGGTGTGGATCTGTGGTGCTTCAGGGCGTTCTGGAATTTGAACGAAGTTGTTGAGATAAAATCCTTGATATGGTCGGAGCGCTTTTCTCAACCTAAAATTGACAGGTATGGACCTGTGGTGCTTGAGGACGTCCTGAGAGTCAAATGAAGTGTTGAGATAAAATACTCGATTAGGCTGGAGTGCTTTTCTCAACCTAAAATCGACACAGGTATGGACCTGTGGTGCTTGAGGGCATCCTGGGAGTCGAACGAAGTTGAGATAAAATACTCAATTAGGTCGGAAAGCTTTTTTGATCAAAATCGAGAGGTACAGACCTGTGGTGCATGAGGGTATCCTGGGACTTGAATGAAGTTGTTGTGATAAAATAATGAATTGAGTTGGTGCACTTTTTTAACCTAAAATCAAAAGATACAGACCTGTTGTGCTTCAGGGCGTCCTCAGAGTCGAAATAAGTTGAGATAAAATACTCAATTAGGCCAGAGCGCTTTTCTCAACCTAAAATCGACACAGGTATGGAACTGTGGTGCTTGAGGGCGTCCTGGGAGTCAAACGAAGTTGTTGAGATAAAACACTCAATGAGGTCGGAGAGCTTTTCTGAGCATAAAATCGACACAGGTATGGACCTGTGGTGCTTAAGGGTATCCCTGGACTCGAACGAAGTTGTTGTGATAGAATAATGAATTGAGTCGGTGCACTTTTCTAAACCTCAAATCTACACAGATACAGACCTGTGGTGCTTCAGGGCGTCCCCAGAGTTGAACGAAGTTGTTGAGATAAAATACTTGATTGGGTTGGAGCACTTTTCTGAACCAAAAATTGATGCAGATACGGACCTGTGGTGCTTCAGGCTGTTCTAGGAATCGAACGAAGTTGTTGAGATTAAATATTTGAATGGGTTGGAGTGTTTTTCTGAACCTAAAATCGATACAGGTATGGACCGCTGGTGCTTGAGGACATCGTGGGACTTGAACGAAATTCTAGAAATAATATACTAAACTGGGTTGGGGCACTTTTCTGAACCTAAAATCGACGCAGGTATGGTGCTGTGGTGCTTGATGGCATTATGGGAGTCGAATGATTTTGTTGAGATCAAATACTACATTGGGTTGGAGTGCTTTTCTGAACCTAAAATTAACACAGGCACGGACTTGTGGTGCTTCAGGGTGTCCTGTGAGTCAAAGGAAGTTGTGAAGATAAAATTCTTGATTAGGTTGGAGCACTATTCTGAACCTAAAATCGACACAGGTACAGACCTGTGGTGCTATAGATAATATACTAAAGTGGGTCGGGGCACTTTTCTGAACCTAAAATCGACACCTGTGATGCACAAGGGCATTCTGGGAGTTCAACGATTTTGAGATAAAATACTGGATTGGGTAGGAGCACTTTTCTGAAACTAAAATCAACACAGGTATGGACATATGGTGCTTGAGGGCGTCCTGGAAGTTGAATGAAGTTTAGATGAAATACTCGATTAGTTCAGAGAGCTTTTCTAAACCTAAAATCGACACAGGTACGGAACTCTGGTGGTTGAGGATATCCTGGGACTCAATCGAAGTCATTGCGATAAAATACTAAAGTGAGTTGGCATGCTTTTCTGAGCCTAAAATCAACAAAGGTATGGACCAGTGGTGCTTGAGGGCATTCTGGGAGTCGAATGAAGTTGTTGAGGTGACATACTGGATTGGGTTGGAGCGCTTTTCTGAACCTAAAGTTGACAGAGGTGCTTGAAGGCATTCTGGGAGTCGAAAGATTTTGAGATAAAATACTGGATTGGGTTGGAGTGCTTTTCTGAACCTAAAATCGACACAGGTATGGACCTGTGGTGCTTGAGGGTGTCCTGGGAGTCGAACAAATTCAAGAAAAAATATTTGATTAGGTTGGAGCAATTTTCTAAACCTAAAATCGACACAGGTACGGACCTGTGGTGCTTGAGGACATCCTGGGGCTCTAGCAAATTTGTTTAGATAAAGTACTAAAGTGAGTCAGAGCACTTTTCTGAACCAAAAATTGACACAGGTGCGGATATGTGGTGCTTGAGGGCATCCTGGGTATCTAACGAAGCTTTTGAGTTAAAATACTGGATTGGATCGGAGCGCTTTTCTGAACCTAAAATCGACAAAGGTACGGACCTGTGGTGCTTGAGGGTGTTCTGGGAGTAGAACAAAGTTGAGATAAAATACTCGATATGGTCGGAGGGCTTTTCTCAACCTAAAATCGACACAGGTACGGACCTGTGTTGGTGGAGGGCATCATGGGAGTCGAATGAAGTTGTTGAGATAAAATACTCGATTGGGTTGGGGCGCTTTTATAAACCTAAAATTGACAATGGTATGGACCTGTGATGCTTGAGGGCGTCATGGGAGTTGAAGGAAGCTGTTGAGATATAATACTAGATTATGTCGGAGCGCTTTTCTTAACCTAGAATCGATAGAGGCACGGACGGACCAGTAGTGCTTGAGGGCGTTTAGGAAGTTGAATGAAGTTGTTGAGATAAAACACTTGATTGGATTGGAGCGCATTTCTGAACCTAAAATCAAGAGATACGGATATGTTGTGCTTAAAGACATCCTGGGACTTGAACGAAGTTCTTGAAATAATATACTAAAGTGGGTTTGGGGCACTTTTTTGAACCTAGAATTGACAGGTACAGGCCTGTGATGTTTGAGGGCGTACTGAGTGTTCAGTGATGCTTGAGGGCATCCTGGGAGTCGAACGAAGTTGAGATAAAATACTCAATTAGGTTGGAGAGCTTTTTTGATCAAAATCGACAGGTACGGACCTGTGGTGCTTGAGGGTATCCTGGGACTTGAACAAAGTTGTTGTGATAAAATAATGAATTGAGTCGGTGCACTTTTCTGAACCTAAAATCGACAGATACAGACCTGTTGTGCTTCAGGGTGTCCTCAAAGTCGAATGAAGTTGAGATAAAATACTCGATTAGGCCGGAGTGCTTTTCTCAACCTAAAATCGACACAGGTATGGACCTGTGGTGCTTGAGGGCATCCTGGGAGTCGAACAAAGTTGAGATGAAATACTCAATAAGGTCAGAGAGCTTTTTTGATCAAAATCGACAGGTACGGACCTGTGGTGCTTGAGGGTATCCTGGGACTTGAACGAAGTTGTTGTGATAAAATAATGAATTGAGTCAGTGCACTTTTTTTAACCTAAAGTCGACAGATACAGACCTGTTGTGCTTCAGGGCGTCCTCAGAGTCGAATGAAAGTTGAGGTAAATACTTGATTGGGTTGGAGCACTTTTCTGAATATTGAATGAATTTGAGATAAAATACTTGATTGAGTTGGAGCCTTATTCTGTACCTAAAATCGACACAGGGATGGACCGCTGGTGCTTGAGGACATCCTGGAACTTGAACGAAGTTCTAGAGATAATATACTAAAGTGGGTCTGGGCACTTTTTTTTTAACTCAAACTCAACACAGGTATGGACCTGTGGTGTTTGAGGGTGTCCTTGGAGTCGAACGAAGTTAAGAAAAAATACTTGATTAGGTCGGAGCAATTTTCTAAACCTAAAAGCGACACAGGTACGGACTTGTGTGCTTGAGGACATCCTGGGGCTGTAGCGAAGTTGTTAAGATAAAATACTGAAGTGAGTCAGAGCACTTTTCTGAACCTAAAATCGACATAGGTGTGGACATGTGGTGCTTCAGGACATCCTGGGACTCCAACGAAGTTGTTGAGGGAAAATACTGGATGGGGTTGGAATGCTTTTCTGAACCTAAAATCGACAAAGTTACGAACCTGTGGTGCTTTAGGGCATTCTGGAAGTAGAATGAAGTTGTTGAGATAAAATACTTGATATGGTTGGAAGGCTTTTCTCAACCTAAAATCAACACAGGTACGAACCTGTGGTGCTGGAGGGCATCATGGGAGTCGAATGAAGTTGTTGAGATAAAATACTCATTTGGGTTGGGGCACTTTTATAAACCTAAAATTGACAATGGTACGGACCTGTGATGCTTGAGGGCGTCCTGGAAGTCTAAGGAAGTTGTTGAGATATAATACTAGATTATGTCGGAGCGCTTTTCTTAACCTAAAATCGATAGAGGCACAGATGGACCTGTGGGGCTTGAGGATGTCCAGGGAGTTGAATGAAGTTGTTGAGATAAAATACTTGATTGGGTTGGAGCGCGTTTCTGAACCTAAAATCGACACAGGTACGGACCTGTGGTGCTTGAGGGCATCCTGAGTCAAACAAAGTTGTTGAGATGAAATACTCGATTAGGTCAGAGTACTCTTCTCAACTTAAAATTGACACAGGTACGGAACTGTGGTGCTTGAGGGAGTCCTGGGAGTCGAACAAAGTTGTTGAGATAAAATACTCAATTAGGTCAGAGAGCTTTTCTGAACATAAAATCGACAGGTACGGACCTGTGGTGCTTGAAGGTATCCCTGGACTTGAACGAAGTTGTTGTGATAAAATAACTAATTGAGTTAGTTCACTTTTCTGAACTTAAAATCTACACAGATACAGATCTGTGTTGCTTCAGGGTGTCCTCAGAGTTGAACGAAGTTGTTGAGATAAAATACTTGATTGGGTTGGAGCATTTTTCTGAACTTAAAATTGACACAGGTACGGACCTGTGGTGCTTAAGGACATCCTGGTACTTGAACGAAGTTCTTAAGATAATATACTAAAATGGGTCGGAGCGCTTTTCTAAACCTAAAATTGACACAGGTACGGAACTTTGGTGGTTGAAGACATCCAGGGACTCGATCGAAGTTGTTGAGATAATATACTAAAGTGAGTTGGCATGCTTTTCTGAGCCTAAAATCAACATAGGTATGGACCTGTGGTGCTTGAGGGCATTCTGGGAGTTAAACAAAGTTTATGAGGTGATATACTGGATTGGGTTGGAGCGCTTTTCTGAACCTAAAGCTGACACAGGTATGGACCTTGGGTACATGAGGACATTCTGGGAGTTGAAAGATTTTGAGATATTGGGTTGGAGCGCTTTTCTGAACCTAAAATCGACACAGGTATGGACCTGTGGTGCTTGAGGGCGCCCTGGGAGTCAAACAAAGTTAAGAAAAAATACTTGATTAGGTCAGAGGACTTTTCTGAACCTAAAATCGACACAGGTATGGACCTGTGGTGCTTGAGGATATCCTGGGGCTCTAGCGAAGTTGTTTAGATAAAATACGAAAGTCAGTTGGAGCGCTTTTCTGAACCTGAGATTGACGCAATGTATTTACATACCTAGTGTATACATTGCGAATTATTAGATGATACTTTAAAATTGTCTTCATTTGATAGCTTAATTAAAATTCATAGACAACCAAACAATATTTTAACCCAGTATTTGTATTTAGCATAGAAAATAATTCTCATAATGAGGTTTTGAAGGAAATGTATTTTACTGAGAAAAATACCAAAAATTGCAGGGTATAGAGATATGTAGTATGTTGGAGGAAAGGAACCTGGATGTTTTGGTTCTGAGTGAAATGAAGCTCAAGGGTAAAGAGGAAGAGTGGTTTGGGAATGTCTTGGGAGTAAAGTCAGGGGTTGGTGAGAGGACAAGAGCAAGGGAAGGATTAGCACTACTCCTGAAACAGGAGTTGTGGGAGTATGTGATAGAGTGTAAGACAGTAAACTGTAGATTGATATGGGTAAAACTGAAAGTGGATGGAGAGAGATGGGTGATTATTGGTGCCTATGCACCTGGGCATAAGAAGATCATGAGAGGCAAATGTTTTGGGAGCAACTGAGTGAGTGTGTTAGCTGTTTTGATGCACGAGACCAGGTTATAGTGACAGGTGATTTGAATGCAAAGGTGAGAAATGTGGCAGTTGAGGGAATAATTGGTGTCCATGGGGTGTTCAGTGTTGTAAATGGAAATGGTTAAGAGCTTGTAGATTTGTGTGCTGAAAAAAGACTGGTGATTGGGAATACCTGGTTTAAAAAGAGATCTTTTTCTTTTTTCTTTCAAACTATTCGCTATTTCCCGTGTTAGCGAGGTAGCGTTTAGAACAGAGGACTGGGCCTTTGAGGGAATATCCTCACCTGGCCCCCTTCTCTATTCTCTCTTTTGGAAAATGAAAAAAAAAAAAAGAGATATATATACATATATATATAAGTATACGTATGTAAGTAGGAGAGATGGCCAGAGAGTGTTAATTGATAGGCGTCTGAAAGAGAGACTTTTGGATTTTAATGTGCTGAGAGGTACAACTGGAGGGATGTCTGATCATTATCTAGTGGAGGTGGTGAAGATTTGTAGAGGTTTCAGAAAACAAGAGAGAATGTTGGGGTGAAGAGGTGGTGAGAGTAAGTGAGCCTGGGAAGGAGATTTGTTTGAGGAAGTACCAGGAGAGACTGAGTGCAGAATGGAAAAAAGTGAGAGCAGAGGATGTAAGGGGAGTTGGGGAGGAATGGGAGGCATTTAGGGAAGCAGTGGTGGCTTGTGCAAAAGATGCTTGTGGCATGAGAAGCATGGGAGGTGGGCAGATTAGAAAGGGTGGTGAGTGGTGGGATGAAGAAGTAAGATTATTAGTGAAAGAGAAGAGAGAGGCATTTGGACGATTTTTGCAGGGAAATAGTGCAAATGAGTGGGAGATGTATAAAAGAAAGAGGCAGGAGGTCAAGAGAAAGGTGCAAGAGGTGAAAAAGAGGGCAAATGAGAGTTGGTGTGAGAGAGTATCATTGAATTTTTGGGAGAATAAAAAGATGTTTTATCCCTGGGGATAGGGGATTAAGAATACTTCCCACGTATTCCCTGCGTGTCGTAGAAGGCGACTAAAAGGGGAGGGAGCGGGGGGCTGGAAATCCTCCCCTCTCGTTTTTTTTTAATTTTCCAAAAGGAGGAACAGAGGGGGGCCAGGTGAGGATATCCCACAAAGGCCCAGTCCTCTGTTCTTAACGCTACCTCGCTAACGTGGGAAATGGTGAATAGTTTAAAAGAAAGAAAAAAAGAAAAAGATGTTTTGGAAGGAGATAAATAAAGTGCGTAAGACAAGAGAACAAATGGGAGCATCGGCGAAAGGGGCTAATGGGGAGGTTATAACAAGTAGTGGTGATGTGAGGAGATGGAGTGAGTATTTTGAAAGTTTGTTGAATGTGTTAGATGATAGAGTGGCAGATATAGGGCGTTTTGGTCGAGGTGGTGTGCAAAGTGAGAGGGTTAGGGAGAATGATTTGATAAACAGAGAAGAGGTAGTGAAAGCTTTGCGGAAGATGAAAGCTAGCAAGGCGGGTTTGGATGGTATTGCAGTGGATTTTATAAAAAAAAGGGGGTAATGTATGTATGGCTCATGGTGAAGGACCTGAGGATTGGTGGAATGCATCCATAATGCTATTGTACAAAGGCAAAGGGGATAAAGACGAGTGTTCAAATTACAGAGGTATAATTTTGTTGAGTATTCCTGGAAAATTATATGGGAGGGTATTGTTTGAGAGGGTGAAGGCATGTACAGAACATCAGATTGGGGAAGAGCAGTGTGGTTTCAGAAGTGGTAGAGGATGTGTGGATCAGGTGTTTGCTTTGAAGAATGTTTGACAGAGTTGATAGAGATGTTCTGTAAAAGGTGTTAAGAGTATATGGTGTGGGAGGCAAGTTGGCTAGAAGCAGTGAAAAGTTTTTATTGAGGATATAAGGCTTGTGTACGAGTACGAAGAGAGGAAAGTGATTGGTTCTCAATGAATGTCGGTTTGCAGCAGGGGTGCATGATGTCTCCATACCATAGTGTACATGTTTTTTTGTTTATATATTATTATATTTTATTTACCTTGAACTTTATTGACATAAATAAATGAACAAAGAACTTTATTTGCACCAAAAGTGTCAGCACATATACCTTAGACATTTTTTTTGTTCTAAAACTAGCTTGAGTACCCAGCACTGCCTAAAAAAAAAAATGGAACCTTTGATGGCCTGAAACTTCTTTCAAGCCAATGTACAGTAGCATAAAACTGTCCAAATTCTGAAATAACTGCACCTGAAATCTGGGGCCTGTAGGTACTATAGTTCAGCCATGAAAGAATAACATATAAATGCACAACTTGGTCTTCCTCAAGTCTTCCTGAGATCCTTTTCAGTTCCTCTTCAAGTCTTTCACTAAATCCACCCATTTTTTCATCAGATCTTCTCTAGGTCTTCCCACGTTCCTACCAAGTTCTCCAGACCCTCCCACGGTCTTTTCACAGTCTGTGACTGGCCAGTAGAGCTTACAGTGTGTGTGGAATTCAGCTTGTGGGAAATTAAGTGTTTAGATTGATGCACGTAGCACCCTCTTACATAAATTAATTTTAGGTTGACATCCATAGCACCAAAAGGGTTAAAGAATCACAAGAAATAATGGGAGACATGTCTGTTGTTATAGAAGGATAAGGATTAAAAGTAAAAAAGAATAGATATATGAGAGAGGAGAACAAAAGGAAGGCTGAAGTGGGAAGAGCATTAATGCTTTTACAGATCGGAAAAGCTTGGGTTATAGACTGAGTAGTGAGCATGTTGTAGATCTGGCAAGTGTGTATATTATAACAAAGTGGTCATGTGTTCATCAGTGTTTGTTATCTTCATGAAGGCAGTAATTGTTCCTCTTCACAGTATTAGGTTAAAGGGAGTATGATCGATTGTCAGAATTACAGAGGAATAATTCTTAACATAGTTGGCAAGGTCTGTGATACAAGAGTGACTGCTTAGGGTACAAGAATCAGTGAACCCTTTGTTGGTGAGGAAAGATGTTTAGACCAGATTTCATTTTGAGACAAGTAGTGGGGAAAGTTTAAAGGAAAAGGAAAGTGAGTGCAGCATATATGGATATAGAAAAGGCTTTTCATAAAAGGAATTAAAACTCTTCAGGAAGTTCTGACTCCATATGGTATGTGTGGAAGACTTCTGAATAGTTAAAGAGCTTTTTTAGTGGAAGTAATGTTTGTTTAAGAAAAACTAGGAGTTTAAGAAATTGGCTTGAAATAACAGTGGGAGTGTCACCTTGGCAATTCAATTTTTTTTTGGTTGGATCATTATCTGAGATGAGATTATGGTGAGGAGCTAGCAGTGTACTGCGCCTAGTCATGATGAAGCGATGTAAATTGCCAGAATTGTTGTATCCACTTAATACAATGCTGCTGGGAGAATCATAGGAGAAATGCATTAGAATGGTGGATTGTTTCAGTTATATATGTAGATGGAGAATGCAGAAAGGCATTACAAGTAAAAGCAAGATTTAAATTACTGAAAGTGTTAGTAGAGCACAGTGCAGTATCAGGCTGGATGATGAACAGGTAGATGTGGATAAATATAGGTATGTGGCTACCATTAGTAAGGAGAGTATTGGGAAAGGAATATAGGTATGTGGCTACCATCAGTAAGGAGAATATTGGGAAAGCTGAAGTTGAGATTAAAGTCGTCCAAGGGATAAAGATTGGAAGTGTACAGAGAGTTCTGGTGAATGGAAAATTCAGTGTTCATATGAAGCTTACATGAAGGAACATTTGTGTGGGTGTGAAACACTTTGGTATAAGTCATGATAGGGGAAAAAAAGGGAGATGGGTAACTTGTGTAGTGTAGCTGGAACTAAGAGGATAGCTAGATTGAACAATGTAGATCAGGAAGATATGTGGTGAGAAGAAATTATTGGAAAAACACATTGGTGAAAGTCTTGCAGGATGGTATAGTCAAGTAAAATATGTGGCAGACAAAAGATGTTTCAAGATTTATAGTAGTACATTGAAAGTTATAGGGAAGAGAGTTAGGTTGCAAAAGAGATGGATCAGTGCCCTAAGGGTGTTGATGAGTCTGTCTCTGATGCCTGCTCCCTCTTGGAACTCCCTCAGGTGAGTGGTTACAGCAAGAGTCTCCATGGCTGGTGAACTCCAGTTGCCACTTTTAGCTTTTGTGCCTCATCCTTAACAGGCCAAAGGCAGAGGGTAACTCTGATGCAATGTTTCCAGATGCTTCTACCTATGTTCCAACCAACTACTTCTGTCAAATGTTTCTCCTTAAAGTTCCAGCCTTCTACTTCTGTCTAATGTTTCTGCCTAATGTTCCTGCCTACTACGTCTACCTAATGTTTCTACTTAATGTTCTGCCTAATGTTCATACCTACTAATGCTATTTTGCCAAAGGTAGGGCTGTTGCATAGCACTCTCCACAGGAAAATCTAGACTTAAGAAGAATATGTTGTGTGAGTTACATTTTGGCAAGTGTTATGTGTGACAAGGAGAGATTGTATGCTTGTGGACTGAATGCCGGCAGCCCATGTGTTGGTGAGGTTAGGGATATTTCAGATGAAGATATGAAGATACCAGAGGAATGATTGAGGATTAGATGCAGTGCAGGATGGTCACCCTTCTTAGGGGTTGGGTGTACCAACGCATGCTTCTAAGAAGGAAAAGTTCTGGTTCTTAAATAGAAAGAGGACAGTCAAGAAAGCTCAGGTGCAACTTCAGAGGCAGCCTTTTTAAATACATAGGGATGGATGCCATCAGGACCATAAGCCTTACTTGTGTCCAGAGAAAGAATTGCTTTTCAGACAGTTTGAAAAGAGATTATGGGGAGGGACATAGGTTTAGTAATAGGAGAATCAGGGTGTGAAGGAATGATAGTCATCCAAGGTGGAGTTAGAGCAGAAACAAGAACCAAAGAGAGTTGCTTTGTATATGGGAGAGACAGCAATTGTACTGTCAAAATGGAGAAGTGAAGGAAAGCGAGAGCAACAAAAATTAATAGCAAGTCCCTTAGCTAAAGACCAGAAAAATTTTCCACACTTAAAAGTTGGTTTTTATTTTTCTTGGTTTAACATGTAAATTTTTTTAACTTTCAGGTACAACACAGAGGTACAGTGTCAGGCATAAGAAACCAGAAGGAATGTAGACGTCTAGGACTGTCTCGATCTGTCACTACAAAGAATAAGAAACAAATTGGTGCAAAGCAATTAAACCTTAAAGATATGTTTGGTTATAAAAAGTAAGTATTACTGAGAAAGTAACCTGTAAGATTGCAAAATTTTCTTGAGGAAATTGTTATCCTTTCATGAAGAAGCATCTGATAATACGTCACCAAGAAAAGTCCAGTGAAGTGAGGAAGTAAACTTGAATGAAACTGTTTCTTGCCACATTTCAATCTTGTATCGTCATATTTCCCACCAGTAGAACTCAAATACATCTTGTAGCTAACCTCACTCATCTTACCTTGAATGTTGCCAATTTCTTGAGAGACCATGAGGTTTGAGAATTATCAGATCACAGTAACTTGCATATACATATAATTAATGGTGTTGGTGCAAGTCTTCAAGACAGGGGTGAGTATTGAGTCTGTGAGGGATGAGAGGGCCTGGGAAGTGTGTCATTTGTTATATAAGTTGATGATACAGCACTTGTGGCAGGTTTGAATGAGAAACTGCAGAAGTTGATGACTGAGTTTGGAAGAGTGTGTGAAAGGAGGAAGTTGAGAGTAAATATGAATAAAGGCATGTTAATAGGTTTAGCAGGATTGAGGGACAGTTTAGTAGGGGATGTGATTTTGAATGGAGAAAAATTGGAGGCAGTGAAGTGTTTTAGATACCTGAGAGTGACCATGTCAGCAAATGGAAGCAAATGTGAGTCATAACATGGGTGAGGAGGCAAAGGTTCTGGGAGTGCTGAAAAATGTGTGGAAAGAGACAACATTATCTGGGAGGGTGAAAATGGGTATGTTTGAAGGAATGGCAGTCCCAGCAATATTATATGGATACGAGGCATGGGCTATAGGTAAGGCTTTGTGGAGGAGGTTGGGTGTTTTGTAAATGAAATCTCTGAGGTCAGTGTGTGGTGTGAGGTGGTTTGATTGTGTAAGTAGTGAAAGAGTGAGAGGTGTGATAATGAAGAGTGCGGCTAAGAGACCTGAAGAGGGTGTGCTGAAGTGGTTTCCACAAATGAAGAGTATTTTGAAGGTTTGTTGAATGTGTTAGATGATAAAGTGGCAGATATAGGGTGTTTTGGTCGAGGTGGTGTGTGAAGTGAGAGTCAGGGAGAATGATTTGGTAAACAGAGAAGAGGTAGTGAAAGCTTTGCGGAAGATGAAAGCCGGCAAGGCGGCGGGTTTGGATGGTATTGCAGTGGAATTTATTAAAAAAGGGGGTGACTGTGTTGTTGACAGGTTGGTAAGGATATTCACTGTATGTATGGCTTATGGTGAAGTGCCTGAGGATTGGCAGAATGCATGCTTAGCGTCTTTGTACAAAGGCAAAAGGGATAAAGGTGAGTGTTCACATTACAGAAGTATAAGTTTGTTGAGTATTCCTGGGATATTTTATGGGAGGGTATTGATTGAGAGGGTTAAGGCATGTACAGAGTATCAGATTGGGGAAGAGTAGTGTGGTTTCAGAAGTGGTAGAGGATGTGTGGATCAGGTGTTTACTTGGAAAAATATATGTGAGAAATACTTAGAAAAACAAATGGATTTGTATGTAGCGTTTATGGATCTGGAGAAGGCATATAATAGAGTTGATAGAGATGCTCTGTGAAAGGTGTTAAGAGTATATGGTGTGGGAGGCAAGTTGCTAGAAGAAGCGAAAAGTTTTTATCGAGGATGTAAGGCATTTGTATGAGTAGGAAGAGAGGAAAGTGATTGGTTCCAAGTGAATGTTGGTTTGCAGCAGGAGTGCATGATGTCTTCATGGTTGTTAAATTTGTTTATGAATGGGGTTGTTAGGGAGGTGAATGCAAGAGGTTTGGAGAGAGGGGCAAGTATTCAGTCTGTTGCGGATGAGAGGGCATGGGAAGTGAGTCAATTGTTGTTCGCCAATGATACAGCGCTGGTGGCTGATTTGGGTGAGAAACTGCAGAAGCTGGTGATTGAGTTTGGTAAAGTTTGTGAAAGAAGAAAGCTGAGAGTAAATGTGAATAAGAGCAAAGTTATTGGGTACAGTAGGGTTGACGGACAAGTCAATTGGGAGGTATGTTTGAATGGAGAAAAACTGGAGGAAGTGAAGTGTTTTAGTTATCTGGGAGTGGATTTGGCAGCGGGTGGAACCATGGAAGCAGAAGTAAGTCACACTGTGGGGGAGGGGGTGAAAGTTCTGGGAGCGTTGAAAAATGTGTGGAGGGCGAGAACATTACCTCGGAGAACAAAAATGGGTATGTTTGAAGGAATAGTGGTTCCATCAATGTTATATGGTTTTTATTTGATTTGTATTTCATATTTGCTTTCCTTTATTCAGATGTAGAATTTGTAACATTAGGCGTGTTTTATAGATAGGGTTGTGCGTAGGAGAGTGGATGTGTTGGAAACGAGATGTTTGAGAACAATATATGGTGTGAGGTGGTTTGATCGAGTAAGTAATGAAAGGGTAAGAGAGATGTGTGGTAAGAAAAAGAGTGTGGTTGAGAGAACAGAAGAGGGTGTATTGAAATGGTTTGGTCACATGGAGAGAATGAGTGAGGAAAGATTAACAAAGAGGATATGTGTGTCAGAGGTAGAGGGAACAAGGAGAAGTGGGAGACCAAATTGGAGGTGGAAGGATGGAGTGAAAAAAATTTTGAGCGATCAGGGCCTGAACATGCAGGAGGGTGAAAGGGGTGCAAGGAATAGAGTGAATTGGAACGATGTGGTATACTGGGGTCGACATGCTGTCAATGGATTGAACCAGGGCATGTGAAGCGTCTGGGTTAAACCATGGAAAGTTTGTGGGACCTGGGTGTGGAAAGGGAGCTGTGGTTTCGGTGCATTATACATGACGGGTAGAGACTGAGTGTGAACGAACGTGGCCTTTGCTGTCTTTTCCTAGCGCTACCTCGTGCACATGCGGGTGGAAGGGGTTGTCATTTCAAAGGATATACTTATGTATATCCTTTTTCAGCACATAAATCTACTAGCTCTTCACCATTTCCATTTACAACACTGAACACCCCATATACACCAATTATTCCTTCAACTGCCACATTACTCACCTTTGCATTCAAATCACCCATCACTATAACCCGTTCTCGTGCATCAAAACTACTAATACACTCACTCAGCTGCTCCCAAAACACTTGCCTCTCATGATCTTTCTTCTCATGCCCAGGTGCATATGCACCAATAATCACCCATCTCTCTCCATCCACTTTCAGTTTTACCCATAGCAATCTAGAGATTACTTTCTTACACTCTATCACATACTCCCACTACTCCTGTTTCAGGAGTAGTGCTACTCCTTCCTTTGCTCTCGTCCTCTCACTAACCCCTGACTTTACTCCCAAGACATTCCCAAACCACTCTTCACCTTTACCCTTGAACTTCGTTTTATTGAGCCAAAACATCCAGGTTCCTTTCCTCGAACATACTACCTCTCTCTCCTTTTTTCTCATCTTGGTAACATCCACACACATTTAGACACCCCAATCTGAGCCTTTGAGGAGGATGAGCACTCCCCGCATGACTCCTTCTTCTGTTTCCCCTTTTAGAAAGTTAAAATACATGGAGGGGAGGGTTTCTAGTCATTTTTTGTTTGTTTCATTGTGCTACCTCACTGATACAGGAATATACAGCATATATTATGTTGGTGGATTTGAGTAAGAAACAGCACAAGTTAGTGACTCAGTTTGAGAGAGTGTGTGAAAGTAGGAAGTTGAGAACAAGTTGGAATAAAAGCACGGTTATTAGGTGTATTAGGGCAGAGGAACAAGTTAGCTGGGGTGAATCTGAGTGGCAAAAATATGTAAGTGAACTGTTTTAGGAACCTGGAAGTGGACATGGCAGTGAATGGAACTGTGGAAGTGAGTCATAGGATGGATGAAGGGGCAAAGGTTCTGGGAGCACTGAAGAGTGTGTGGAAAGAGGCCATTATCTGGGAGAACAACAATGGGTATGATTGAGTAGTCCCAAAGATACTGAATGGATGTGAGTCATGGGAAATAGATAAGGAACGTGCAAAGGAGGGTGGAGATGTTGAAATGAAATGTTTGAGGGCAGTATATGATATTAGATGGTTCAATTGAGTAAGTAATAAAGAGTAAGGGAGAGGTGTGGTAATAAGAGTAGTGTGGTTGAGAGAACTGAAGAGGTTGTGTTGAAATGGTTTGGACATAGGAGAGAGTGCGTGAGGAGAGGTTAACAATGAGAATACTTGTGCCAGGTGAAGGGGAAAAATAAAAGAGGTAGGCCAAACTAAGTGGACCTGAACATGAGAGTCAAAGGCATGCATAAAATAAGAGTGAATTGGAAGGATGTAGTATAAAGGGGTGGACATCCTGTCATTGACTGAAATGGCATGTAAAGCATCTGGGGTAAACCATGTAAAGGTTGTTGGGCCTGGTTGTGAGTAGGGACGTGTGGTTTCATTGCATTCATGACACTTTGAGTGGATGCAGCTTTTCTTTGTCTGATCTGAGCACTACCTTGCTATCATGGGAGGCAGCAGTCAAGTCTGAAAAAAATGTGTACATATATTCTTTCTATATCTCTGATGCCTGTTCCCTCGGCAAACTCCCACAAGGGGTGGCACCGGAAAGTATCTATAACTGGTGAACTCTAGTGCTGCTTCTTAGTCTTTAGTACCTCACCCTTAACAGGCCACTGGCAGAGGACAACCTAGCACAGTGTATAGTATCTGTATTAATGTTATCAGTAAAATGAAAAAGAAAGTTTTGAAAATAAAAATGTTATGCCTTTTATGAAAACAACACTGTCCATTCTTGTCTCTGATAGCAGTAGAGCAGTAGCAACTTTGTGGGAATTACAAGGCCATATTTAGTTTTATGCTGTTTATTGCTCATTCTGTAAGGATAAAAACATCATCTATAAGGGTGCAAAGTCTTTGCTGTTCAGAAAAATTACTATTGATACTGAAATTTACAGCTCATGAAGTAGAAAGTTGAATTTCTTTGCAGTTATCATGATTTGCTGTGTTAGTCCTGTTTTGGTACTGCCTTTGTGAAATGTAAACATAGCCATACTTAAGAATCTCAGTATCATCTTATGTATATAAAAAAACTCACTTTACCATATAGTGCTATTTACTTTTGTACATTTTAATTTTATGCTAATTTTAATCAGGTCAATCTCGTGTGTTACTTTACATTGCCTTAAACGTAAGTGGGTATATCCATATCAGTAACTTTTGTAGCTAATGCTACTACTGCCACACTTAAAACACCTGTGTATCACTGTAATTGTATGCCTTTCCTCCATACCTTCTGTAATGGAATTGGTAGACTTACCTTATGTGGTTGAACAAATACCAGTTCCTTTGAGATTAGGGACATTTAATTTTTTTCAGTTTTTCTAATTCCTTGTAAGACCATATTTAACAGCTTTGTTGAATTATGTTATGTGATAAAGTAGGTGCGTCAAGAGCACAGCCCATCCCAAAAGTAAATTATAGTTGGATTAATTTCTGACATTGCCTGTTTATTCCTAATCATGTTGATACATAAAATCAGGATTATTATTACTATACTTGATCACTATTTCCCGCTTCAATGAGGTAGCGCCAGGAAACAGACGAAGGAAGAACCCATCCACTCGTATATACATACACACACACATTCATGTCAACATGTACATATTTATACTTGCTTGTCTTCATCCATTCCTGGCACCACCCCACCCCACAGAAAATAGATGAAAAAAGGCCACCTCCACTCACATTCAGCCTCTAGACCTTTCCATGGTTTACCTCAGACGTTTCACATGCCCTGGTTCAGTCCTTTGGCAGCATGTCAACCCCAGTATACCACATCGTTCCAGTTCACTGTATTCCATGCACACCTTCCTGCATGTTTAGGCCCCAATCACTCAAAATCTTTTTCACTCCATCCTTCCACGTCCTATTTGGTCTCCCACTTCTTGTTCCCTCCACCTCTGACACATATACCCTCTTTATTAACCTTTCCTTAATCATCCTCTCCATATGTCTAAGCCATTTCAGTACACCCTCTTCTGCTCTCTCAACCACACTCTTTTTATTACCACTCATCTGTCTTACCCTTACATTACTTACTCGATCAAACCAATTTACAACACGTTGTCCTCAAAAGTTTAATTTTCAAAACATCCATCCTCCTTGCAACCACATATAATGTTGTGGAACTACTATTCCTTCAAAGATACCCATTCTTCATTGCTCCCATATTTACTCTCAACCTCCTCCTTTCACACACACTTTTCCAAACTCAGTCACCAACTTCTGCAAATTCTCAATTAAATCAGCCACCAATGCCATATCATTAGCAAACAACAATTGACTTACTTCCCAAGCCCTCTAATCCCCAACAGACTGCATACTTGCCCCTCTCTTCAAAACTCTTGCATTTGCCTCTAACCACCCCATCCATAAACAAATTTAACAACCATGGGGACATCACACACCCCTGCTGCAGACTGATCTTCATTGGAAACCAATCACTCTCCTCTCTTCCTACTTGTACACATCCCTTACACCCTTGATGAAAACTTCTCTGCTTCTACCAGCATATTTTCCACGCAGCATCTATATAAACCCTATTATAGGCTTTATCCAGATTCTTAAATGCTACTTACAAATCCATATGTTTTTATAAGTATTTCTCACACTCATTCTTCAAAGTAAACACCTGATCCACACATCCATTACCACTGCTGAAACTATACAGCTTCTCCCAAATCTGATGCTCTGTACATGCCTTCACCCTCTCAATCAATAACCTCCTATACGATTTTTCAGGAATAGTCGACAAACTTGTGCCTCTATAGTTTGAACATTCACCTTTATTCCCTTTGTTCAGTGGCAATATGCACGCATTCTGCCAATCCTCAGGCCCTTTACCATGACCGTACATACACTGAATATTCTTACCAACCAATCAAAAACACGTCACCCAATCACTTAATGGCACCCAAATAGGATCTTTGGCACAGGTATACTGTCATCAGTGAACATATTGCTAACTTGTGTGTTGTAGTTCTAATCAGTTTATAACTATTGTTATTAATATGTCCAGTCTAATTTGCATCCTCAAAATTATTTAATACTCGTTGTTTTCCTTTTAGAGATCAAGATAAGCTTCCTGTTAGACCATTGGTGTGAGGGCGGTTTAGTTGAGAAGCAAGACTAATACAAACTATTTATGAAGAAAATAACTCGGTTTTAAAGTATTTAATTTTTTTATGTAATATATGACAATAAAAAGACAGTTTCTAGAAAACTCTATTTACTTTCATAATTACAAAAATTTGTGCATTAAGTACAACATATGCAGTCATCTGATCAAGTTTTGCACATGTGCAACATGGCCAATTTTCCCTGGACACTGATACAGATAACCAGCAGAATCACATCTACGTAAAATTGGTAAGCCTGAATCATTTTTTAAAAAATATAAAATTCCTGACACTCCCTTGCAACATTTACTCTTGGTAGCAGGTTACTCTTGGCTGTTTGGAGGTAAAATTAATGACTATTAATCTTGGTAACTATACATATTACATTTACTTTATTATGGCAAACATTGCATCATAATTTCAAGTTTTCAATCAAAGTAATTACATTTCTTAATTATACACAAGTACATTAGAACCTTGAGATATCAATTAATAATCCACCAGAGTTGCAAAGAAATTTTGTAAAAATGTAAACGAATTATATTTTTTAACAGTGATGATGACTATAACAAAGACCGATTATCACAGAAAGCAAACATATTTTTTATGAGAACATCTTGTGTATGTTATTGGGTTGGTTAAAAATTCAAAGATAAAGAACAAATAAGTCTTGAAATGATGGAAAGAGTAAAATTTTACTAGCACAGTTTTCTAAGTCTACTGTAAGCACATCATAACCTGGAACACAAAACTGCATTGATTTCTTTGAACTGTAGGTAAAATTTTGGTAACTTCAGTTTAAAGCTGCCACAGTGTTAACTGAATACTGATGAAAGCTCTGTCAGTCAATTTACTCTACTCAGCAGAACTACAGGGTTGACAGAAATTAGTACCTATTTAAAGCAGATAAGGCTTTGAAGGTTAAGGAAAAATGACAGAATTTAAGAAAAAAAAAAAAGGATAGAAATGAACATAACCCATGCAAATTTCATCTGACTTTCCTCAAGGCCACATCTTTTACCTTATTTTCAGTTATCTGAGAAACAATGTCTATAGTCTGCTTTCATCCATTTGCTGCAACTGTGAGCATTCAGTGGAAGAATGTTTAGACTGTTCTTTCAGATTATATGAACACTTTAAATCATTTATTTAAAAACTACTCATTAAAATAGATGAATAATCTTGTGAGCTTTCGGATGCAAATGTTTAAACAATGTCACATTTCATTTTTTTTTTATTTCACTATGTGAGATATAGCATAATTAAGATATCTCTGGGGAAAGTCCAGTGTGCTTTTCATAGGTTCTGCTCACTTTTTTGTTCTTTAATATTTAACTCCACTTTTGATCTTATCTCAAAGCCATCTGACCTCCACTGGAGTAAAATGCTTGTGCTAAGTGCAACAAATCAACAGATAGGACTTTCATTAATATTAGTAAATTAATATTGATGGAGGCCTTCACTGAATATTTACCAAAATAAAACATGTGCCTATGAACACAAGTTCTAAGCTTGTGCAAGAGAGTAATTTGCATTTTCCCGAAAGTCTACCCACTCCTTGAAGGTTACATGCAAATTCTCAAGGTTCTATTGTGCATTTACAAATCCCATTTATATATATATTTTTTTTTGCTAAACTACATAAAACTCCAGCAAAATTAAGTTCATACTTAGTCATTATTTCCTAACACCCATACTACCTCAAGCCAGTATGGTTAAACATTCTAGAGTGACCCTGGCTTGTCTTCAACATCATTGTTTTCAAGCTTCTTTTTATCATAATGGCACATACAAGGACTTAAATCCGTTCAGCAAATGGTAAGGGGTGGGGTACTGCAGAGCATTAAAACATGCTCTGCATTTAAGGCACAAATATTCCATGACATTGTCAGAGTCAAATGTATACATATAAAACTATGGCTTATGATAACGAATGACTGTGCAAGATGGTAATTTACACAAGTTGTGTGTATATATATATATATATATATATATATATATATATATATATATATATATATATATATATATATATATATATATATATATACGTATATAATGAAGCTACTGTCAACCACTTGAGCATAATGTCTGTCATGGAATTACATGTATACATATAAAACTATGGCTTAATTATATCATAGCACCACTTAAATGCTGAAACACACATGAATCACACACATAAATAATTTAATTTTTGAAGCCCATTATGAAATCAGTTTGCGACATAAGTAAATTCAAAATCTTCACGCCTCAATAATAGCTATATCAAATAAAAGTGCAATACTGAAAAATTTCCCCCCCCCCCAAAAAAAAAATCCAGCTTGCATTCTTGACTACCCCACTCCTTACTAATGAACACAACAATACAGAATTGCTGTCACTAAGCATGTTATCATCCCAAGAAAAATGCAGTCTTTCATTTTGCCCATGTGACATATTCATACTTAATAAAAATAATAATTATAATGTAAAAATTACTGCATGTTTCTCTAATGATACAAAAACTTTAAAAGAAACAATGTAGCCCACAGCTACTTTACAAAGGCTTTGGCTTCAAAGTAAGGATTCTCGTATCTACAGCTTAATTGTTTGTTTTACAAAATTAATTTTTTTTTGTCAAATGGGAATACATGTATTGTATTTAAATAAATGAACAATGAAATTTTGCTTCTGCTCCACTTGCACTTAATTCTCTTCTTTGTGTGCTGATTGCTTGAGACCACAGAAATACTTTCCAAAATTATATTTTAAACTATCCCTCCTGAAGGACAGAAATTATGAATGCCTTAATACTACAAAATATTTGTTACCATCTGCAAGAAAACAAAATAAGCTGTAAACACATTACCAGTGCTAATTTTGAGCACCTTCAAAGGAACATTAAGACAGGGTTGTGGCCAGAGATGTGGGTATATGGCAAATATGTACTGAGATCAGTTATATAAACCACACTGTTAATTCTGAATTTACTTAAGGTTATTTCACTGACTGTTTCTCTCCAAGCCTGCATAAATAATAACAACAAACATTTTGTTGTCTAAGATCCCCCACAACTTTAGCCACAACAGAATCCACTACACTGCCTCTGTGTTCCATGATATTCCCACTATACTCAGGGAAACATTAGTCTAACGAATCAAATATTAATAAATAGTTTAAATAATCAGAAAATGCTGGGAACAGGTAGATACCCAGATGTATAGGAAGAGTACGACATGGCCACAAGCTTGAACTGCAACACCAGGGTAAATGAGATCCAAGTCTGAACCCTGATTAGCCAGCACAGACAACCTGGGTTTTGTACAGTCAACCCTTTTGAACTGTACGGTATATTGTCTAAAGCAGCTCAGAACTTTGGCCTGAGTGAGTTACAGTGGTGGTACACTATAACTATAACCTGATGGATATGATCAACCTATTGGTTACACAAGTAAAGCTACAGTCAACCTCACTAGTAGGTGTTAATAAGCGGTCACTCTGCATAGGAACTACACTGAGCCAAATAAAAAGGAAGTAAATAATAATAATAAATGATAATACTTATAATAATATAAAAGCAGCCAGCACTTTCAGCCTGCCTGTGCATCAAACCTTTTAATTATCAATTGAGAGGAATTTAGTCATGAAATTATACCTGTATAACTTTGTACAGATAGTTTGTACAACAGATATTTACACTCCCAGAATCTGTTTATTAAAGATTATTTAACAGCTCAAATTTGGTTATAACAATCATATCCAACTTTAACATTACAGAAAATTATTAGTGGTAAGACAGTGACAGTCCTATTTAGCTAATTACAAGGGCAACAAAGATACTAACATCCTAAAGGGCTTTGAACATACAACCAGTAGCAGGTTATTAGACAAATAATTATGGCTGACAACAACCAACTGCAGGTTATCAGACATAGGGCTATGGCTGGACAGCTGGTTGGTTACTACTGAGCAACGAACTCGAGACTCCTCAACACAAACATTATGTACAAGGTCTTCACAGCCACTTGGCTCAGATGA
This sequence comes from Panulirus ornatus, assembly GCF_036320965.1. NCBI lineage: Eukaryota > Metazoa > Arthropoda > Malacostraca > Decapoda > Palinuridae > Panulirus > Panulirus ornatus. The sequence goes on along the minus strand of NC_092243.1, from coordinate 46,768,060 downwards.
CTAAACAATCAATGCACCAGTCATACATTTTCTCTGAGAGATATTACTGCTACAACCTTTTCTCAAACGTACTTGGAAATCAGTTACATAACCAGACTCGGTATTCAACCCGATTACTGTATTACATACTGGAGAGAAGATTCACTGTGAAAGTTGTCAATACCCCAGAGTGATTCCTCTCATATCTCTGCACGTGACTGGCCGTGATATACTGGGACTTTGCATGGTGAGTGCAAAGTCCATGTCTCATAAATATCACCACTTCTTGTGACAGAGGGACTCAGTTCTGGCAGTCTCTGGCATCTACACCTCGTCTGGGGCCATGTCACAATTGTTGTTGACAGTGTTGGCAGAAAGATTGCTTGGGGCCTGGCAAAATATGGCTGTGTTAGTTGGATCTGTTAGAATTTGAAAAAATATATCAAAATACTTAGAAGAAAAAAGGAAAAGAACTGATGATATTGTACTGCGCTTGATATGATGTAAGAAAAAGTGAAAAAATAAAAAGTTAGGAAATTTATATCAATATATTCTATACAAGGAATAACAGAGTATTACATTAAATTACTGGTGTTAGAATTTTTTATGGTTACAGTCATGTTTTTGAGTAATAAACAATTGAGCTTATACTTCTACTATGGCACAAGTGAAAAACCAGGGGAAAATAAGACATGACAAAAGGGTTCAATGCAATGCCAAACGAGATGAAGGCAAGAGGGGCATGACAAAACAGGCCAACAGGTCATGGTGGTTGCCACAACTCATGCCAGGAGGAGCAATGGGCCAACATGAAAGAGTTGCAAGACATGCCACAAGAGAGCGTGGCAAGGGTGGTCGGTAGAGCTCCAGGCTCATGCACGCGCACTACTAAAGGCCCTTACTTACATGCACCACATGACCTTGCATGGGTTGCTTCCTCACAGAGTGAATTTTGTAACAAGATGTGACAGGCACCATCTCCTGTTGGTGGACAGATATGAGCATCAACCCTTGTGTATGTGGAGGGTAAATGAGCTTGGGAATACAACCTGGGCTTTTAACCACACAATCAATTTATCCTTTCAAAGAAAGCATCTTTCTTGTGCTGCAGAGAGTCTCAATAACTCTTTTGAGTGAAGTCAGACTTGAAGAGTCAACCGTACTTCATTCATTTTACTAAGACCCACATAATTTTTTCACCAAACCAATAGAAACTTTAATGGACAATCTTTACTCTCCCACATGTAAAAAAAAAAAAAAAAAAAAAAAAAAAAAAAAAAAATCAAAATATTAAGATATTAAGCCCAGCTTTGTATTCCCTTTGAGTGCTGCTATCTGCTAAGGATCTGGGACAAAGTGAATCCTGTTTTATAGAAACAAAACATGCTGGAAAATAAGGACACTAGTAGATTCTTCGTTCATGTAGCTCTTATAGTTTAAATGCCTCCTATTAATTTTTTTTCCATAGCTTTTTGATTAGCAAGATACGGAAAATGGACTGCTTTATCAATTTCAACAAGGCATTATTGGTGATATAATTGATTCTAGGTATTTTTTTTATTTCATAATATGATACAATTCTACACTTCTTTAACCCCTTGTTTTACTATCACAAGTATACTTTGAACAAATGCAGAATGTACTTTTCACAAGTTGACTTGTGCTGTCTTTATTTTTCAAAATACACTTCCAGGGCAAGTTAGGGAGTTATACTATTTCATTTTTTATCAATATTTGGCAGCATATTAATTCTTTGCACACTGCTCACTGATGGGAGGACAGTGAAACGTATGTAAAGCAGTGAAGATATTTCACTTTCCTCCTGAATTTCCATCCATTTTCTGCCCTAAATGGATGGTGAAAATACAATATATGTTAATACTAACGTGGGAGACAGCGACAAAGTATAAAAAAATAAATATAGATAACTAATGATTTTACAGACATAGTAGAGTCTAGAGGTGACATATGGTCTAAAGAAGATAGTTTGGACACATCAACAAATTTGTCTAATCCTTAAGTGTGGAGTCGAGTAAATTTGGATCTACCAAATTTGGACTTCCCAATACAGTTGCTTCTACTATGTACAGAGTACTATATGCAGAAAATTTTATTACAAATATCAGGGGCCTTTACACAATGATGGGGTTACATTCCTGAAGATTTGGTGTTTTAGCAACCTGTCATTTAACGAGTCATTGAAACCCATGTTATGAGAGGGGTTACACTTTTGACTAAAAACTTGCACCTCATGCTAATCTGGGAAGATGTGAGATACCCTAAAAGTAAGGGAAACACTGAAAAGTTGAGACTGTGTGAAAATCTTACCTAGAAGGGTTACGATTATCATGAGAAAATTATGGATACCACATGAGAACAGGAAACTTTTAAAATGTATGTTAGCTTTACCTAAACTGAGAGTGGGGAAGGGTATGTTGTTCTGAGGAAATGATGGGTACCATAAGATTAAAAGAATCAAGTTTTAAAAATCAACAGAACCTAAGAAAACCTTACCCAACTGAGATTACGGAAGACTGTGCTGAATCTGTAAGAATGCAAAGGTATGGGAAACACTTTCCAAAATCAACAGAACCTATGAAAACCTTACTTAACTGAAATTACGGAGGTCTGTGCTGAATCTGTAAAAATGCAAAGGCATGGGGAAACACTTTCCAAAATCAACAGAACCTACAAAAACCTTATTTAACTTCCCCTACAAACATTAGTGTACTGTATTTTTGATGTAAGAAAAAAAATCATTACCATACTTAATTTTCTAATGCTTTAAACTGGAACTTTATCAAATCTTAAAGTACCAATCCTTTAATCATTTAAGGAAAATGTTAAGATTCTAAGTCAAGCCTATGAGAAACTTTGAACATGAATGCTCTGGCCAAATCTTTAGGAATTACATTCCAGTTGCTGAAGGTTACCTTGTGAGGAACACCAAGTTTTCACACAGATATTGAAAATGTAATGAAGTATCTGGCAAATACTATTATCACAACTGAAATGGATTAACTTACTTTTTCAATCTAAATGAAGCAAGGTGAGCTGTACTATGGCAGAAAACTGGAAAATGTGCTGTGTTTACAAACCATGGCACCTTCCCCCTTGTGAGATAGGAATCTTAAATAATTTTCCTCTAACCTCAATAAGAAATACAAGAATGAAAAGAAAAACTTATGTGATCCTCTTAACCAGTTTCTTATTGAAAGAAAATACTAGTTACTTCATACAGCAAACTGAAAATATGAACACTTTTTCAATAATTATAATGTACTGGTTTTCTTCTCTATCAATAAAATACCAGTAAAGATAGAAAGTATTTAAAGGATTTTTTAGTCATATGTTTTATAATAACAGCAGAGCAAAAAATTTACAATTCGTCCCACAACTACCACCAATTTAAATTTAGATCTTTATCACAACACAAGCTGTCTGAAAGTTTACACAGAAGTCTCTGCTATTTTCAAGGGCATTTGCAGGCCAAAGTAAGTTAACCACGACTATTCTGTGGTAACATATAGTATGTAGTTCAATGTTTTCAAGTCAAGAAGTTGTCATTTATATGGCATATTACAAATACAGCAGGTTTGGATGGTATTGCTGTGGAATTTATTAAAAAAGGGGGTGACTGTATTGTTGACTGGTTGGTAAGGTTATTTAATGTATGTATGACTCATGGTGAGGTGCCTGAGGATTGGCGGAATGCGTGCATAGTGCCATTGTACAAAGGCAAAGGGGATAAGAGTGAGTGCTCAAATTACAGAGGTATAAGTTTGTTGAGTATTCCTGGTAAATTATATGGGAGGGTATTGATTGAGAGGGTGAAGGCATGTACAGAGCATCAGATTGGGGAAGAGCAGTGTGGTTTCAGAAGTGGTAGAGGATGTGTGGATCAGGTGTTTGCTTTGAAGAATGTATGTGAGAAATACTTAGAAAAGCAAATGGATTTGTATGTAGCATTTATGGATCTGGAGAAGGCATATGATAGAGTTGATAGAGATGCTCTGTGGAAGGTATTAAGAATATATGGTGTGGGAGGCAAGTTGTTAGAAGCAGTGAAAAGTTTTTATCGAGGATGTAAGGCATGTGTACGTGTAGGAAGAGAGGAAAGTGATTGGTTCTCAGTGAATGTAGGTTTGCGGCAGGGGTGTGTGATGTCTCCATGATTGTTTAATTTGTTTATGGATGGGGTTGTTAGGGAGGTAAATGCAAGAGTCTTGGAAAGAGGGGCAAGTATGAAGTCTGTTGGGGATGAGAGAGCTTGGGAAGTGAGTCAGTTGTTGTTCGCTGATGATACAGCGCTGGTGGCGGATTCATGTGAGAAACTGCAGAAGCTGGTGACGGAGTTTGGTAAAGTGTGTGGAAGAAGAAAGTTAAGAGTAAATGTGAATAAGAGCAAGGTTATTAGGTACAGTAGGGTTGAGGGTCAAGTCAATTGGGAGGTGAGTTTGAATGGTGAAAAACTGGAGGAAGTGAAGTGTTTTAGATATCTGGGAGTGGATCTGTCAGCGGATGGAACCATGGAAGCGGAAGTGGATCATAGGGTGGGGGAGGGGGCGAAAATTTTGGGAGCCTTGAAAAATGTGTGGAAGTCGAGAACATTATCCCGGAAAGCAAAAATGGGTATGTTTGAAGGAATAGTAGTTCCAACAATGTTGTATGGTTGCGAGGCGTGGGCTATGGATAGAGTTGTGCGCAGGAGGATGGATGTGCTGGAAATGAGATGTTTGAGGATAATGTGTGGTGTGAGGTGGTTTGATCGAGTAAGTAACGTAAGGGTAAGAGAGATGTGTGGAAATAAAAAGAGCGTGGTTGAGAGAGCAGAAGAGGGTGTTTTAAAATGGTTTGGGCACATGGAGAGAATGAGTGAGGAAAGATTGACCAAGAGGATATATGTGTCGGAGGTGGAGGGAACGAGGAGAAGAGGGAGACCAAATTGGAGGTGGAAAGATGGAGTGAAAAAGATTTTGTGTGATCGGGGCCTGAACATGCAGGAGGGTGAAAGGAGGGCAAGGAATAGAGTGAATTGGAGCGATGTGGTATACAGGGGTTGACGTGCTGTCAGTGGATTGAATCAAGGCATGTGAAGCGTCCGGGGTAAACCATGGAAAGCTGTGTAGGTATGTATATTTGTGTGTGTGGACGTGTGTATGTACATGTGTATGGGGGGGGTTGGGCCATTTCTTTCGTCTGTTTCCTTGCGCTACCTCGCAAACGCGGGAGACAGCAACAAAGTATAAAAAAAAAAAAAAAAAAAATTACAAATATCACAGAATATAATCCTAATGTTTCTTGCCAAGAGGCTGAGTAAGATTTCAAAACATTTTCCAGTACTTGTAGGATATGACTAATATAATTTAGCTTTGCCAACTGTAAAAGGCATTATAACTGTAAAGCTCCACAGAATATTAAGAATCAATACATGAAAATTTGCTGTTGCCTACAAAGTCACCAACAGCAGGTGGAATATAATTCTAAACAAGTTTTCCAGTGCTTGTGGGATAGAGAGCTGGTATTATTTTAATTTGACATTCTTATGAATTATATAACAACTGCAAAACCTCAAAATGTCTTTAAATATCTTACTATTAATGGAAAAGAATAGTCAATGTGGTAAATTAGACCTCCCATCAGAAAAAAAAAAAAACTACTGTTTGATCTTAGTGTCATTCTGAGTTTGTATTGTACCCTCATTCGACAATTTCACACAAAACGAAGTTTCTCTATGAGACATCCCTATATGAGGGCCCTTGGTAATACAACTACTTTTATGAAACCCTAGATATCTTAGGATGATACTTCCAGTGTAAATTAATATATGATGGCTTCTTAGTTTGTTTTCCATATTTGTTTGCCGTTCCCCAGGGTATCACCAGCGACAGATGAAAGGTTACATTAGCTCAGAGCCATTCTTAAACTGATGTGTGTAATGCACCAAACCAAAGTCTCTAATCCAAAACCAGGTCCCACAGTCCTTTCCATGGTTTCCCCTGGCCACTTCACATGCCCTGGTTCAGTATACTGAACTATATACCACATCATTCCAATTCACTTTATCCAGTGCAAGCCTCTCACCCTCCTGCATGTTCAAGCCCTAATCACTCAAATTCATTTTCACTCCATCCTTCTATCTCCAATTTGGTCTTCCCCTACTTCTAGTTCCCTCCACTTCTAACACATATATCATCCTGGTCAACTTCTTCTGACACATCCTCTCAATATGTCCAAACCATTCCAGCACATCCTTTTCAGCTCTCTCACCCACACTTTTTATGTTACCAAACATCTCCTTTATCTTTTTATTACTTATTTAATTTAATTTCCAACACATCTAACCTCCTTTGCACATCCTCACTGATGGGACTCCTATACCTTGTAACATGCCCATTTTCACCCTCCCAGATAACAATCTCTCTTTCCACACATTCTTTGACATTCCCAGACCCTTAGACTCTCACCCACCCTATGACTTACTTCTGCTTCCATGGTGCAATTTGCTGCCATGTCAGTTCCTAGTTATCTAAAACATTTCACTTACACCAAATTTTCTCCATTCAAACTAACACTAACCTGTCCCTCTACCATGTTAAACCTAATATCCTTGCTTTTATTCTTATTTACTCTGTAATTTTTTTGTTAGCTGAGATGGCATGGGCAGCTGAGGCCCTAATCAAGGCCATCCCATTAATGCCAGGTGAGGATATTCCCTCAAAGGTCCAGTCCTCTGTTCTTAATGCTACCTCGCTAATGCGGGAAAGGGCGAATAGTTTAAAAGAAAGAAAAGATATATATATATATATATATATATATATATATATATATATATATATATATATATATATATATATATATATATGGGAGGGTATTGATTGAGAGGGTGAAGGCATGTACAGAGCATCAGATTGGGGAAGAGCAGTGTGGTTTCAGAAGTGGTAGAGGATGTGTGGATCAGGTGTTTGCTTTGAAGAATGTATGTGAGAAATACTTAGAATAGCAAATGGATTTGTATGTAGCATCTATGGATCTGGAGAAGGCATATGATAGAGTGGATAGAGATGCTCTGTGGAAGGTATTAAGAATATATGGTGTGGGAGGCAAGATGTTAGAAGCAGTGAAAAGTTTTTATCGAGGATGTAAGGCATGTGTAAGGGTAGGAAGAGAGGAAAGTGATTGGTTCTCAGTGAATGTAGGTTTGCGGCAGGGGTGTGTGATGTCTCCATGGTTGTTTAATTTGTTTATGGATGGGGTTGTTAGGGAGGTGAATGCAAGAGTTTTGGAAAGAGGGGCAAGTATGAAGTCTGTTGGGGATGAGAGAGCTTGGGAAGTGAGTCAGTTGTTGTTCGCTGATGATACAGCGCTGGTGGTTGATTCATGTGAGAAACTGCAGAAGCTGGTGACTGAGTTTGGTAAAGTGTGTGAAAGAAGAAAGTTAAGAGTAAATGTGAATAAGAGCAAGGTTATTAGGTACAGTAGGGTTGAGGGTCAAGTCAATTGGGAGGTAAGTTTGAATGGAGAAAAACTGGAGGAAGTAAAGTGTTTTAGATATCTGGGAGTGGATCTGGCAGCGGATGGAACCATGGAAGCGGAAGTGGATCATAGGGTGGGGGAGGGGGCAAAAATTCTGGGAGCCTTGAAGAATGTGTGGAAGTCGAGAACATTATCTCGGAAAGCAAAAATGGGTATGTTTGAAGGAATAGGGGTTCCAACAATGTTGTATGGTTGCGAGGCGTGGGCTATGGATAGAGTTGTGCGCAGGAGGATGGATGTGCTGGAAATGAGATGTTTGAGGACAATGAGTGGTGTGAGGTGGTTTGATCAAGTAAGTAACGTAAGGGTACGAGAGGTGTGGAAATAAAAAGAGCGTGGTTGAGAGAGCAGAAGTGGGTGTTTTGAAATAGTTTGGGCACATGGAGAGAATGAGTGAGGAAAGATTGACCAAGAGGATATATGTGTCGGAGGTGGAGGGAACGAGGAGAAGTGGGAGACCAAATTTTAGGTGGAAAGATGGAGTGAAAAAGATTTTGTGTGATCGGGGCCTGAACATGCAGGAGGGTGAAAGGAGGGCAAGGAATAGAGTGAATTGGATCGATGTGGTGTACCAGGGTTGACGTGCTGTCAGTGGATTGAATCAGGGCATGTGAAGCGTCTGGGGTAAACCATGGAAAGCTGTGTAGGTATGTATATTTGCGTGTGTGGACGTATGTACATACATGTGTATGGGGGTGGGTTAGGCCATTTCTTTTGTCTGTTTCCTTGCGCTACCTCGCAAACGCGGGAGACAGCAGCAAAAAAAAAAATATATATATATATATATATATATATATATATATATATATATATATATATATATATATATATATATATATATATATATATTTTTTTTTTTTTTGCTTAGTCGCTGTCTCCCGCATTTGCGAGGTAGCGCAATGAAACAAACGAAAGAAATGGCCCAACCCACCCCCATACACATGTATATACATACACGTCCACACACACAAATATACATACCTATACATCTCAATGTACACATATATATACACACACAGACACATACATATATACCCATGCACACAATTCACACTGTCTGCCTTTATTCATTCCCATTGCCACCTCGCCACACATGGAATACCATCCCTCTCTCCCCTCATGTGTGCGAGGTAGCGCTAGGAAAAGACAACAAAGGCCCCATTCGTTCACACTCAGTCTCTAGCTGTCATGCAATAATGCCCGAAACCACAACACCCTTTCCACATCCAGGCCCCACACAACATTCCATGGTTTAACCCAGACGCTTCACATGCCCTGATTCAATCCACTGACAGCATGTCAACCCTGGTATACCACATCGATCTAATTCACTCTATTCCTTACCCGCCTTTCACCCTCCTGCATGTTCAGGCCCTGATCACTCAAAATCTTTTTCACTCCATCTTTCCACCTCCAATTTGGTCTCCCACTTCTCCTCGTTCCCTCCACCTCCGAAACATATATCCTCTTGGTCAATCTTTCCTCACTCATTCTCTCCATGTGCCCAAACCATTTCAAAACACCCTCTTCTGCTCTCTCAATCACACTCTTTTTATTTCCACACATCTCTCTTACCCTTACATTACTTACTCGATCAAACCACCTCACACCACACATTGTCCTCAAACATCTCATTTCCAGCACATCCACCCTCCTGCGCACAACTCTATCCATAGCCCACGCCTCGCAACCATACAACATTCTTGGAACCACTATTCCTTCAAACATACCCATTTTTGCTTTCCGAGATAATGTTCTCGACTTCCACACATTCTTCAAGGCTCCCAAGATTTTCGCCCCCTCCCCCACCCTATGATTCACTTCCGCTTCCATGGTTCCATCCACTGCCAGATCCACTCCCAGATATCTAAAACACTTTACTTCCTCCAGTTTTTCTCCATTCAAACTTACCTCCCAATTGACTTGACCCTCAACCCTACTGTACCTAATAACCTTGCTCTTATTCACGTTTACTCTTAACTTTCTTCTTTCACACACTTTACCAAACTCAGTCACCAGCTTCTGCAGTTTCTCACATGAATCAGCCACCAGCGCTGTATCATCAGCGAACAACAGCTGACTCACTTCCCAAGCTCTCTCATCCACAACAGACCTCATACTTGCCCCTCTTTCCAAAACTCTTGCATTCACCTCCCTAACAACCCCATCCATAAACAAATTAAACAACCATGGAGATATCACACACCCCTGCCGCAAACCTACATTTACTGAGAACCAATCACTTTCCTCTCTTCCTACACGTACACATGCCTTACATCCTCGATAAAAACTTTTCACTGCTTCTAACAACTTGCCTCCCACACCATATATTCTTAATACCTTCCACAGAGCACCTCTATCAACTCTATCATATGCCTTCTCCAGATCCATAAATGCTACATACAAATCCATTTGCTTTTCTAAGTATTTCTCACATACATTCTTCAAAGCAAACACCTGATCCACACATCCTCTACCACTTCTGAAACCACACTGCTCTTCCCCAATCTGATGCTCTGTACATGCCTTCACCCTCTCGATCAATACCCTCCCATATAATTTACCAGGAATACTCAACAAACTTATACCTCTGTAATTTGAGCACTCACTCTTATCCCCTTTGCCTTTGTACAATGGCACTATGCACGCATTCCGCCAATCCTCAGGCACCTCACCATGAGTCATACATACATTAAATAACCTTACCAACCAGTCAACAATACAGTCACCCCCTTTTTTAATAGATTCCACTGCAATACCATCCAAACCTGCTGCCTTGCCGGCTTTCATCTTCCGCAAAGCTTTTACTACCTCTTCTGTGTTTACCAAATCATTTTCCCTAACCCTCTCACTTTGCACACCACCTCAACCAAAACACCCTATATCTGCCACTCTATCATCAAACACATTCAACAAACCTTCAAAATACTCACTCCATCTCCTTCTCACATCACCACTACTTGTTATCACCTCCCCATTAGCGCCCTTCACTGAAGTTCCCATTTGCTCCCTTGACTTATGCACTTTATGTACCTCCTTCCAGAACATCTTTTTATTCTCCCTAAAATTTAATGATACCTCTCACCCCAACTCTCATTTGCCCTCTTTTTCACCTCTTGCACCTTTCTCTTGACCTCCTGTCTCTTTCTTTTATACATCTCCCACTCAATTGCATTTTTTCCTTGCAAAAATCGTCCAAATGCCTCTCTCTTCTCTTTCACTAATAATCTTACTTCTTCATCCCACCACTCACTAACCTTTCTAATCAACCCACCTCCCACTCTTCTCATGCCACAAGCATCTTTTGCGCAATCCATCACTGATTCCCTAAATACATCCTATTCCTCCCCCACTCCCCTTACTTCCATTGTTCTCACCTTTTTCCATTCTGTACTCAGTCTCTCCTGGTACTTCCTCACACAAGTCTCCTTCCCAAGCTCACTTACTCTCACCACCCTCTTCACCCCAACATTCACTCTTCTTTTCTGTTAACCCATACAAATCTTCACCTTAGCCTCCACAAGATAATGATCAGACATCCCTCCAGTTGCACCTCTCAGCACATTAACATCCAAAAGTCTCTCTTTCGCGCGCCTGTCAATCAACACGTAATCCAATAACGCTCTCTGGCCATCTCTCCTACTTACATACGTATACTTATGTAAATCTCGCTTTTTAAACCAGGTATTCCCAATCACCAGTCCTTTTTCAGCACATAAATCTACAAGCTCTTCACCATATATATATATATATATATATATATATATATATATATATATATATATATACCTCGCAAACGCGGGAGACAGCGACAAAGTATAATATATATATATAATATATATATATAATATATATATATATATATATATATATATATATATATATATATATATATATATATATATATATTCTATCTATTCTATCAAACTATTCGCCATTTCCCGCGTTAGCGAGGTAGCGTTAAGAACAGAGAACTGGGCCTTTGAGGGAATATCCTCACCTGGCTCCCTTCTCTGTTCTTTTAAACTATCCGCCATTTCCCGCATTAGCGAGGTAGCGTTAAGAACAGAGGACTGGGCCTTTGTGGAATATCCTCACCTGGCCCCCCTCTGTTCCTTCTTTTGGAAAATTAAAAAAAAAGAAAAAAAAAACGAGAGGGGAGGATTTCCAGCCTCCTGCTCCCTCCCCTTTTAGTCGCCTTCTACGACACGCAGGGAATATGTGGGAAGTATTCTTCATCCCCTATCCCCAGGGATAATATATATATATATATTTCTTTCGTCTGTTTCCTTGCGCTACCTCGCAAACGCGGGAGACAGCGACAAAAAAAAAAATATATATATATATATATATATATATATATATATATATATATATATATATATATATTTATTTTTTTTTTTTTTTGCTTTGTCGCTGTCTCCCGCGTTTGCGAGGTAGCGCAAGGAAACAGACGAAAGAAATGGCCCAACCCACCCCCATACACATGTATATACATACGTCCACACACGCAAATATACATACCTACACAGCTTTCCATGGTTTACCCCAGACGCTTCACATGCCTTGATTCAATCCACTGACAGCACGTCAACCCCGGTACACCACATCGCTCCAATTCACTCTATTCCTTGCCCTCCTTTCACCCTCCTGCATGTTCAGGCCCCGATCACACAAAATCTTTTTCACTCCATCTTTCCACCTCCAATTTGGTCTCCCTCTTCTCCTCGTTCCCTCCACCTCCGACACATATATCCTCTTGGTCAATCTTTCCTCACTCATTCTCTCCATGTGCCCAAACCATTTCAAAATACCCTCTTCTGCTCTCTCAACCACGCTCTTTTTATTTCCACACATCTCTCTTACCCTTACGTTACTTACTCGATCAAACCACCTCACACCACACATTGTCCTCAAACATCTCATTTCCAGCACATCCATCCTCCTGCACACAACTCTATCCATAGCCCACGCCTCGCAACCATACAACATTGTTGGAACCACTATTCCTTCAAACATACCCATTTTTGCTTTCCGAGATAAAAATATATATGTATCCTAGCCTGAGTCAGGTGCCCATTTTATTGTCCAACCCCTACAGGCAGATGAACAACTGGGATGACTGTGAATTGATTGCTGTAGCCAAGATTCAAACCTGTGCGCTCGACCCCGGGTGGCCCATGAATGTGTCACGGTCAGGAACGCTAACCACTACACCACGGGTGTCCCCCTTTTAAAAACACTTCCAAACTCTTTCTAACTTCTATAGTATCTCATTCAAACCTGTCACCAGTTCTGTGTCAACAGAAAACATCTGGCTCACATTCTAGGCCTCCCCCATTCCCAACAGATCACATACTTGCCCCTTCCTAAACTCTTGCACTCACCTCCCTTATACCATCCCAACCATAAACAAATGAAACAGCCATGGTGATATCACACATCCCTTCACCAGACCAACCTTCACTTGGAATCACTTAGTTTCTGCTTTCCTATTCATATACATGCTTTACACCCTCGATAAAAACTTCATGCTGCTTCTAGTAGCTTTCCTCCCACACCATATCTTTACAAGATCTTCCAAAATGCATCTTTATCAACCCTATCATAGGTTTTCTCCAGATCTTTAAATCCCATATATAAGTCCTTCTGTTTCTTTAAGTATTTCTCACTCCCATTCTTTAAAGCAAACACCTGATCCATATATCCTCTAACACTTCTGAAAACCACATTCTTCCTCCCCAATTTCATGCTCTGTATCACTACCTTCCCATACAACTTAACAGATACACTCAAAAAAAAATATACCTCTGTAGTTTGAATAATCACCTTTGTTCTCCTTGCCTTCATTCAATGGCATTATGTGTGCATTCTGTCAATCCTCAGGCACCTCACCAAGATCCATACATACACTGAAAATCCTAACAAAGCAATCAACAACAATCACCCCCTTTCTAAGAAAATTCAACTGCAATACCATTCACTCCAACCACAATTCACTTCCTCCAAGGCTTTCACCACCACAACTTTCTTCACCAAACCACTCTCCATGACTCTCACTTTGCATACTACCCTGACCCAAACACCCTACATCTGCTATCATACCATCAAACACATTCAGCAATCCTTTCAAAATACTCACCCCATCTCCTCCTTACTTCATCAATGCTTTCAAAATACTCACTCCATCTTCTCACTTCATCACTACTTGTTACCTTTTCCCCATTTGCCCCCTTCATCAATGGTCACATTTGATCTCGTGTTTCTCACACCATTAACTTTTTCCAAAACATTTTTCTTTCCCTGAAGTTTACCGATTCTCACCCCAGGTCTGAATTTCCTCTTTTTTCAATTCCTGCACCTTCCTCTTAACCTTGTGCCACTTTCTCTTTCACATCACTCAATCATTTGCACTCCTTCCTAGTAAGTACTGCCCATACACCTCTCTTTTCTCTTTCACAAGCAACTCTACTTTGTCATCCCACCACTCACTTCCCTTTCTCACCTGCACACTTCCCACCTAAAGCCTGCCATACACAACTTTTGCACATGCCAGCCATTGCTTCCCAAATACATCCCATTCCTCATCCACTTCCATAGCCTCATTTACTCTCACCTTTTACCTTTTCACACTCAATCTCTCCTAGTATTTCTTCACACAAGTCTTTTCCAACCTCACTTACTTTTACCACTCTCTTACACATATTTCCTTTTTTCCAAAAACCTTTAAAAATCTCCATCCCCACCTCCACAAGGTAATGATCAGACATCCCAACAGCTGCCCCACTCAGCACATTCATGTCAAAAAACCTTTCCTTTGCATGCCTATCAATTAGTATGTAATAATCCAATAATGCCTGCTGACCATCTTTCCTACTTGCATACATATACTTTTGTAGGTCCTTCTTTTTAAACTAAGTATTCCGAATCACCAGCCCTTTTTCAGGACACAACTATATAAGCTGCTTATCATTTCCATTCACATTACTGAATACCCCATGCCTCCTAATTATACCCTCAACTGCCACTTTGTTCACCATTTTATTCAATTCATCCATCACTAACGCCCTGCATCAATCACTACTCTCCCATAAAACTTACCAGGTACACTCAACAAACTTATTCCTCTGCAATTTGAATACAATCCCCATACATCTCACCATGATCCATACACACAGTGAAAATCCTAACTAACCAATCATCAACACAGTTACCCCTTTCTTACGACATCAGACTGTGATACCATCCACTCCAGACGCCTTGCCACATTTCATCATACATAAGGCTTTTATCACCTCTTCTTTCTTCACCAAACTACTCTCCTTGACTCTCTTACTTCACTTACCACCCTAACCTAAATAACCTGCATCCGTTACTCTATCATCCAACACATTCAAGTCTCTCAAAATACTTGGTCCATACCTTCAATTCATGACTACCTGTTACCACTTCCCCCTTTGACCCCTTCATTGGTGTTCCCATTTGTTCTCTTGTTTTTATCATGCTATTAACCTCCTTCCAAAACATCCTATTCTTCTAGAAGTTTAATGATATTTGCTCACCCCTACTCCTATTTTTTCAACTGCACTTTCCTCTTTACCTCCTGCTGCTTTTTCTTAAACATCTCCCAATCATTTGCACTCCTCTGTAAGCATCATCCATATACCTGTTTTTTTTCTTTCACTAGCAACTTTACTTTGTCATCCCACCACTTGCTACCTTTTCTACTCTGCCAGACTCTCACTTTAAGTATGCCACATGCAACTCTCAAACATGCCAGTACTGCTTTCCAAAATACCTCTCATTCCCCACCCACTACCCTAGCTCCACTTACTCTTAACTTTTGCCATTCTACACTCAATCTCTCCTAACATTTCTTCAAACACTTTTCCAAGCTCACTCATTCTCACCATTTTCTACTCATCCATGTCTCCTCTTTTCCAAAAACCTCTACAAATCTTCACACTGGCCTCAAAAAGTTAATGATCAGACATCCCACCAGCTGTCTCTCTCAGCATATTCACATCCAAGTCTCTTTTTTGCACACTTATCAATTAGTATGCAATCCAGCAATGCCCGCTGACTATCTTTCCTCTTCATATATGCATACATGTGTACGTCCCAATAACCAGTCGTTTTTCCACACACAACCTCACAAGCTGTTCATAGTACTGAATCCCCATGCCCCCAATTATACCTTCAACTGCCACATTACTCACTTTTACATTTAAATCAAATTTCACTAATATCTGGTCTCTCGCACCCAAACCTGCACACACACACTCACTTAGCTGCTCCTAGAACACTTACTTCTCATGATTTTTCTTCTCATGGCCACAAGTATAAGCACAAATAACCACCCATCTCTCACAATCCACTTCACCTTTACCTGCAACAGTCTGGAGCTCACTCTTACAATCTTTCACACATTCCTACAACTCTTGCTTCAACAATAGTGCTAGCAGTACCTTAGCTTTAGCTCTCACTTCAACCTTTAACTTACTCTTAAGACATATCTATATCACTTTTCTCCCTTGCTCTAGAGCTTTGTTTCAATCAAAGCCAGAATGTCCAGATCCCTTTCCTCAAACATACTACCTATCTCTTCTTTCTTCTCATCTTGGTTAAATCCACACACATTCAGACACCCAAGCCTGAACCTTCCAGGAGGAGGAGCACTCCCCAGTTGGCTCCTTCTAATCCACCTTTTAGAAAATGAAATATAAGAAGAGGGAGTGTTGTGAGTGTGTGCACTTTCAAGCACCCGACTCCTGCCCCTTTTAGTCACTTTCTAAGGCCACACACAGGGAATATATGGAGGCAGAATTCTTTCTCCCTTATCCCAGTTTCTTAAATAATATCTATAAATATATTTTTTGTGTTACTTTGCCCACACGAACATATCTCAGAAATGAAGTAAAAATAGGACTAAAAAAAAAAAAAGAAAATAAACAGGTAAGGCAATGGGTTAAAAGGATAAAACAAATTTATACAATTCAGAGGAAAAATAAGAAATTTATAAAAAAAAAAAGTAAAACTGATCATATTAAACATGACTCAAGATAAATTTTGTTTTAGTAAAACAGTTACCAGTTGAAACAATCTTTATAGCCATGTTTAGAATAATAAAGTCTCTTTGACCTGTGTGACAACAGCATGACTTTAATTTCCAAAAAAATCTGACATATGACAGAGACTGAAATACCATGCATACTGTACAGGGAGATGGGTGTAAATGAGCATGCGAGTATAGGTGCATGCATGCAAGGTTTGGTGCCTTTTCCTGTACTTGTCCAAAACAACTATTTCTTGCAAACAGCAGCTCTTTGATTGCATTATTAGAACATTACATAAATCATAAAATCAAAAGTGTAATTACATCATCCCATCCTTATTATTCTGTGCATGAGTTTTCCAGCCATCAGTCTTTGTACCCTTATCCTTCTCAATTCCTGTACCCACCTTGACTTTTCTGTAACCTTTCATAACATCTTTTTATGCCTGCTGAGGCAGATGGGTGCAAAAAAGCATGTTAGAAATGGATGTCTGCATGTATTTCTCTTTTATGTTAGAAATGGATGTCTGCATGTATTTCTCTTTTTCTGTTTCATTCTTTACCTGTTTTAAGTGTGGGGAGGGAGGGAGAGTACAGTTATGAAATCACACACTTTTTATAAAACCTTGATTTCTCCATAAGTATCACCTACTAAGCTGCCATAAAAGTATATATTCTTTCTGACATGCCCTCTCCTCTATTTCGAGTTCCCCTGATCTTAAGCAGTTATATCTTTAAAAAATGAAGAGACTTATTCATCTAAACATTTAATAAATGCCAGTGGACTAAGTAGAAAGAATACTACCCTCCTAGCTTCTGCATGTTGCAGAATGCAATTAAAAGGGGCACGAAGGTGTGTGTGTGTGTGTGTGTGTGTGTGTGTGTGTGTGTGTGCTGGAAGCCCTTTCCTCCTTATAAATCAATTTCTAAAACTGGGAACAGAAGAATGAGCCAAGAGAGGAGTAATCATCCTTCTCCATGGCTCAGGCTGGGGTCTCTGAATATGCATAGATGTAACCAAGATGTAAAGAAAGAAGAGGAAAGTAATATAGTTGGGCAGAAGAACCTGGGTGTCCTGGCTCTGAAAGAAACTGAATTCATGAAGGAGCAAGAATGGTTTGGGTATGTCTGAGGGGTTAAGTCTATGATTTGTGTGAGAGTAAATAAGATCTGGCACTTTTGTTGAAACAAGTTGTTGAATTTGATGAAGAGTTCAAGAAAGTGAGTTCCAGACTGATGTGGCTGAGAATGAGAGCTTGGTAGTGAGAGGAGCAAGGAACAAAGGGAAGTGTTTTAGATGAGTAAATGCACCTGCAATTTTGATGAAAGGGATCAAGAACCTCAATACAAGAGTGGATAATGTGGTAGTTAATGGAATGACTTGGGGGGGCTCCCCACATGTAAATAAAAATGAACAGTTTGTCTTGATGCGTACTGAAAAGGAATAGTGACTGGGAATACCTGGTCTAAAAAAGGTGCATACTTAAGTACATATGAGTGCAGAATGGGGTGTACAGGCATTATGTGTTGATTTGTAGGCATGCAAAAGAGAGAGTGCTGGATGTGAATGTCCTGGTGGGATATCTGATCACATCTTGGTGGTGAATGTGAAAGTCTGAATCAGTTATAGTTAAACAGGAAATTACATGGGTTAGAAGAGTGTGCTGAAAGTCAGTGAACTTGGAAAAGAAGGCTTGTAAGCAAACATACCAAGATAAGGTGTGAGTACACAAAACTAGGGGAGTGGATGACAAATGAAAAATCTTTGAGGAAGTTTGCTTACATGTGCAGATGCAGTCTGTGTGTGTGTGTGGGTGGGTGGGTGGGTGTGGGGGGGTCAGAAGGCAGTGTGGTGGGATGAGAGAAAGAAAGAAAGAGAGAGAAAAAAATATGGGTAATATATATAGGGAAGGAATATAAGTGATTAGGAAATGTACTATAGAAAATGGCAGGAGGTCAAGAGGAAGGTGCAGGTGATGAAAAAGGTAAATAAGAGATGAGGTCACCGTATCAACAACCTTATGAGAGAATAATAAAATAAAATTCTTTAAAAAATTCATTGCATGAGCAAAATAAGAAAACAACTGGGAATATCAGTGATGGGAGCAAATGGAGAAGTGGTAAAGGCAATGAATGGGTAAAGAGAGGATGGCATGAGTATTTTGAAAAATTGATCAATGTGTTAGATGACAGGTTGGTAGAAAAGGGGTGTTTGGAATTTGGAGGTATGAAGAGCAAAAGAATCAGGGCAAATGGCCTAGTAAAAACAGAAGAGTGGTGAGAATACCATGTAGTTCATATCCTATATAAGACCATACTAAAATATGAAATTCAAGTTTAGTCACTACACCTAAAGAAGCATATGGAGTTAATACAGAAGGTCCTGAGGAGGGAAACAAAGATGGTACCAGAAATAAGAGAGCTAAGATACAGGGAAGGCTAAAAGGCTTTACATTTGCCCAACTTGGAAGAGAGAAGAAAGAGTGAAGGGTGACCTGATCAAAACCTTTGCTTTTGAAACAGACTGATGATGTGGACAGTGAAAAGTTTTTTGCAAGATGTAAGGATAGAGCAATGAGAGAAAATAACATGAAATTAAGCAAGAAACTTGTGAAAGGAGATGTAAGGTGCTTTTGTAGTATAAGAGTAGTGAACACATTGTATAGAATAACTACAGACATGATTAATCAGACAGCATACATGAATTTAAGAAGTTGTATGATAGACGAGAATGTTCAAGAAATGGTGTCCTACGAGTGTAAAACTCCCTCCCCATACAGTACAAGTAGGTAATTACAGATCAAGTGTGGCAAAGCAGCTGGAGGGAATGGAACTGCTTTTAATCTTTTACAAGAAAAAGTGTGACACTGTTGACTTATAAGTCAGGATTTTCAGCGCATTAATGGCTCATAGTGAGGATTGGTGTAATACCTGTGTAATGCCAATATATAAAGGTAAGGGATACAAAAAACGAATGTTATAATTTGAGATATAATTATGCTGAGTAGTATACATTTCCTGGTAAATGCTATAGGAGAGTGGTGATCATGAGGGTGGTGTCATGCACAAAGCATCAGAATGGGGAGGAGCAATGTGGCTTCATGAATGGCAGAGGATGTGTGGACTAGGTATTTGCTTGGGGGATTTATGTAAGATATGTTTAGATAAAGAGAGAGATTTCCATGTGCCAATTATAGATCTGGAAAGAAGTGTATGAAAAGGTTGACAAAGTTGCCTTATGGAAAATGTTACAAATATGTGATGAGGGAGGAAAGCTACTAGATGCAGAAGGAAATTTCATTGTGGAAGTACAGTTTGTGTGCAAATACAAACGGAGGCAGGTAGGTCTGCATCAAGGATGTGTAATGCCATTCTGGATAATCAACCTATTTTGGATGGGATGGAGGAGATAAATGTGAGGGTCTTGGAGTAAGGGACAAGTCTACATTACACTAAGGAACAGACGAAGAAAAGGCTTCATTCACATCCACACTCAAGCTGTCATATGTAATACATCAAAACCATAACCCTCTATCTACAACCAGGCCCTACAGACCTTTCTGCAATTTCATTAGGCTGCATCATATGCCCTTATTCAGTCCACTGACAGCATGCTGCCCCCTTTATACCACATTGCACCAATTCACTCAATCCTATGCACACCTTCCATCCTCCTGAATATTCAGGCCCTGATCACTCAAAATATTTTTTCACTCCATCCTTCCATCTACAGTTTGGTCTCCTCTTCTCCTTTTTTTTTCTCTACTTCTGACACATATGCCCTTGCCAACCTCTCCTCACTCATTTTCTCCAAATGTCTAAACCAATTCAGCACACCCTCTTCAGTTTTCTCAACTACCTCTTCTTATTACCACAAATCTCTCTTACCCTTTTAATACTTACTTGATCAAGCCACCTCAAAACTCCTACTGCCCTCAAATATATTATTTTTAAGACATCCACCCTTCCCTGCACATTTTCATCAAAAGCACAAGCCTCACATCCATACAACAATGGTGGGGCTACTATACCTTCAAACATCCCCATTTTTGTCTTCCCAGACAACGTCCTCTCTATCCACACATTCCTTAACACTTCCAGAAACTTCACTCCATCATCCATGCTGTGACTCAATTTTAGTCTTATGGTTACATTTGCTACCATGTCTACTCCCAGGTATCTACAACACTACACTTTCTCCATTCAAACTCGCACCCAAAATAACTTGTCCTGCTGCCGTGCTAAACCATTAACCTTACTTTTGTTCCCACTTATTCTCAAGTATCTCCTTTCACACATTCTTCCAAATTCAGATACCAAATTCTGCAGTTTCTCACTCAAACCTGCCACCAGCAAATACCAAATGACTCACTTTTCAGGTCCCCACGCCCACTACAGATTGCACACTTGTCTCTCTCTCCAAAACCCTTGCATTTACCTCCCTCACCACCACACCCACAAAGAAATTAAACAGCTATGGGTAAATCACACATCCTGCTGCAGACCTACCTTTGCCTGGAACTACTCTCCCTCCTATCTATCTACTCATACACAAACCTTCTCAATAATTCCAACAGTGTTCCTCCCACATCATATATTTGTAAGACATTCCATAATGCATCTCTATCAATCCTAGCATATGCTTTCTCTAAATTCATAAATGAAATATGAAATCCTTCTGTTTCTTTAAGTATTTCTCACACATATTCTTTAAAGCAAACACCTAATCCACATATCATTTACCAATCCTAAAACCACACTGTTCCTCCCAAACTTTATGCTCTGTACATGCACTCACCCTCTCAATCAATACTCTCTCATACAACTTACCACGTGCACTTAACAACCTTATACCTCTGTAGTTCAAGTAAACCAAATTGCAGATGCAAGAATGAAGTGAAAAAGATTTTGAGTGACTGGGGCCTGAACAGGAAGGTAGGTGAAAGGTGTGTATGTGATAAAGTGAACTGGAATGGTGTGATGTACTGGGGTCAACATGCTGTCATGGACTGAACCCGGGCATGTGAAGTGGCAAGGGGAAACATGAAAAGGTCTATGGGGCCTAATTATAGATAGCGAGTTGTGGTTTCAGTGCATTACACACGACATCTAGAAAATGGATGTGATCAAATGAGGCCCTTCTTTGTCTATTCTTAGGCTACCTCAGTTATATGGAAAATGGTGATTTTGTATGAAAAAAGTAATAAAACTATTCTAAAAGGAGGTGAATAACAGTAGAATTGAGGCATGTGAAAGGAGCTGTTAACATAGTATTGGACAAGTTTAGGAGAATGTTAGTGACAAAGAGGAAGAGTTGAAGAGAATGATGGGACTGCTGATGCAGGAAGGGGATAATGAAAAGAAATGCAAATAAAAGTCATGTGTTAGTTTTTGAGAGAAATGTGAGATCACAATGTAAGATCAGTTTGCACAGTAAAGAACTGAGAGTAGTGGATGAGTATAAATATTCAAGAGGAAAGTGAAGTAAGGATGGTTGAAGGTAAGCTGAAGTTGAAAGTAGTGTTATGCATAGAGTTGCACTGAAAGCTCTGATGAATGGGAAAAATCTAAGCAGTGTATAAGTTGCCTCAATAAAGGTGTACTTGTCCTAATTCTGTATATGGATGTGAAACCCATGTTCATACAAATGTCCTTACAATCAGGACAAATAAAACAATTTGTGCAGTTACAATGGTAAATCTGTGTTATATGGTTGTAATCAGGGTAGACAAAATAAAGAATTAAACTGTTAGGTTATCTTACAAAGAGAAAGATGGATTAACATAAGGAGGTTTATATTTCAGATGAAGATGCTAGGTAGAGGGACGCTTGGGTACAGGATACAGTGGAGGCACTCTGTACATGGAGATGGTATGAATGGAAATCTAGGTCTCACTTAATGAATCTTAATGATTAAGGTAAAAAAGAAAAAGCGCTCTTGTAAGTGTGGAAGACAATATTTCACTTTAATGCTGGGATTGGCTTGAGGATGTGTGTGCGTAATGTTTGGAGGTTGTATGTACCTGATCCAACCCAATGAAGTGGGAATTGAGTAATAACAATAGAAAGCTGTAATCATCACCCAGTATTCTTATCTCTTCTATGGTAATTTCTTAATATATTGCCTCTAACCTCTCCCTAATTTCAGGTGCCATTTTTGTAGCCCCCCACAGGAACTACTCATTTACATCTTTATGCCTGTAAGGAATTAGAACCAAATGCTTGATGCATACTCTGATTTAGACCTAACATACATAGTAAATATGCAATCAAATATTTTCTTACCTGTGCACTTTAATCATGATATCAAATATCAAACAGCAGACAAACAGACTCCATAATTCTCCTAACAAGGTATAGTATTCTGGCAAAATGGTAGTTCCTATATCAAATCACTTTCATACAGAATCGTAGTTTGTTTCTTACCAAATTATAGTCATATCTAGGCCTTCTTGCTTTGTGTTATATCCTTAAAAGTTTGTATCTGCTTGGACTGAACTTCAAGAACCATGTACCAAACCATCTCAGACCTTATCTACATCCCCTTGTAGGTGATGCTACCCTGGTCATTCCTCCTTTCTCTCATAACTTCAGTATCATTTAAAAAGATATCCAAGAATGAATCTAGTCTTTTTGTTAAGCTGTTAACACAAAGCAAGATTAAAAGTGACATGGCACTCCATTGAACTTAACCTCAAAAGTCAGGTGATATGATGTTCTGCAATTATTCATTTATTATATTAATTTATTTTGCTTTGTCGCTGTCTCCCGCGTTTGCGAGGTAGCGCAAGGAAACAGATGAAAGAAATGGCCCAACCCACCCCCATACACATGAATATACATACACGTCCACACACGCAAATATACATATCTATACATCTCAATGTACACATATATATACACACACACAGACATACATATACACCCATGCACACAATTCACACTGTCTGCCTTTATTCATTCCCATCGCCACCTCACCGCACATGGAATACCATCCCCCTCCCCCCTCATGTGTGCGAGGTAGCACTAGGAAAAGACAACAAAGGCCCCATTCGTTCACACTCAGTCTCTAGCTGTCATGCAATACTGCCCGAAACCACAGCTCCCTTTCCACATCCAGGCCCCACAGAACTTTCCATGGTTTACCCCAGATGCTTCACATGCCCTGATTCAATCCACTGACAGCACGTCAACCCCGGTATACCACATCGATCCAATTCACTCTATTCCTTGCCCGCCTTTCACCCTCCTCCATGTTCAGGCCCCGATCACTCAAAATCTTTTTCACTCCATCTTTCCACCTCCAATTTGGTCTCCCACTTCTCCTCGTTCCCTCCACCTCCGACACATATATCCTCTTGGTTAATCTTTCCTCACTCATTCTCTCCATGTGCCCAAACCATTTTAAAACACCCTCTTCTGCTCTCTCAACCATGCTCTTTTTATTTCCACACATCTCTCTTACCCTTACATTACTTACTCGATCAAACCACCTCACACCACACATTGTCCTCAAACATCTCATTTCCAGCACATCCACCCTCCTGCGCACAACTCTATCCATAGCCCACGCCTCGCAGCCATACAACATTGTTGGAACCACTATTCCTGCAATTATGACATGAAAAAAAAAATGAGGCCTTCAGATTTCCCATTTCCATTAAATAATGAAATAAATACATGTAAAAGTATAGGATACATACAAACAACTGAGCTAACATATCTTACATGACTGTGGTTTAGTGCTAGAAGATAATGCATAGATTGCCTGGTGAAGGCAGTGGTGGGGTGGTGGAGGAAAGTTGGAAGATTGATGTGCATGTGGCAGGATGTGTGTGTGTGTGTGTGTGTGTGTGTGTGTGTGTGTGTAATTATGTACAGGTAAACCTTGATTTACAAAGCATAGGTATACAAGTTTCTTAAGTCACCAAAGTGGAAATTTTGTGATGCACTTAGG
The DNA here is from genome assembly GCF_036320965.1 of Panulirus ornatus. Lineage (NCBI taxonomy): Eukaryota > Metazoa > Arthropoda > Malacostraca > Decapoda > Palinuridae > Panulirus > Panulirus ornatus. The sequence continues at coordinate 46,743,533 of NC_092243.1, read as the reverse complement.
TATACATGAAAACCCTGTAGTTAAATTTATATTTCATTATTTTTGCCTTTCTCACAGCACTGTAAGATCCTGAGGTGCTGACATGTACATTTCAGGGCTTCCCATCCCAGACATGGTCAGTTTACAATAATGTTAGTTCTTGTTTATTGTCACTGATTCACACCATGGGCAAAAGGACAAGAAACAAAAGCTAAAATCTCACAGGTCCACTGTTATACAAGTTTTGCACTAAAAGGCACTACCAGTACTACTTTTGGATAAGCATAAAGCAACTCATATTACTTAAAGGCAAATCTATGCACAAGAGCTTTGCTGAAGCCTAAAACTCTTGTGAAAGACTCTGTATATAAACAAATTGGTTATTAAGTTTTGTTTCCATGGCAGCCCTACAACAATTTAATTCATCACTTTTTCAACACAACTTAGAATTTAGAAAACATCATTATCTTGGAGGTACCATACAACACTCCATTAAGCGATACTATAAAAAAATAAAGACAATTACTGTAAACTGACCCTAAAATTTTTAACTCAATATAACTTTTTTTTTTTAAAGGCTCCAGTCACGAACATTAAGGCCAGGTTCCAAATGAAACGGAAAAAGAAAAGACGAGGGAAAACACCTATGAACTTTGGAGGAAATGAAATACCTGGCTTTTGAAAAGCGCCAGGTCACAATTATTGGAAAAAACATAAAAAGAAAGAGAACTCCAAAGCTTCGACAACTCCAAAGCTTCGACGTGCAGGGAAAGAAGCAGGAACCAAAACAGCCCACCCTGAGTTGCCGATGGCCACACAACAATCACATGATGCAGCATCCCACAGAGCACTGTGCAGTCCAGCCAGTGGCGTGGGCATAATAGCAGCCAGCTCTTTGGAACAAAAACCAAAGCAAAACCCACATAAGAGGGAGAGCAAACCAACACCGCAGCACAGGGCAAGGGGACCAAGCTTGGAAGCTAACCTGGCACAGTCCAAAAGTCAGAATGCCTTTGACTCAAGCAAAAATACAAAGCCAGAAGCACCCCAAATGTGAGAGTAGCACTCCACACAAGGACGAACCAATCCCCTGCACAAACAGAACAAATGATCGGAAGAGCAGAAGCTTCAACATCCAAACATGACATCCAGCCCCCCAGAGGCAGACCCAGCCACTCCTACAATGTGGGACTTAAAAGAAAGCGCTGACGTCACAGTAACATCATACATATTCAATGAGTTGAGAGGCAGCATCACAAAACCATCAAAGGAGAGACGAGAGCTGCTAAGAGCCCTCGACATACAGATGGGCAGAAATTGGGTTTGGAGGCACCAAGCTCAACAAGATTTTGTCCACCCCACTAAGACATCCTGTCCAAGCCCGAGCCCACTGAGGAAGCTGTGCCAAGATGAGATGAAGACTGGGTGAGAGAAGAGGGAGCAGAACTGAAGGGTGCAGATGAATGCAGTGTTGAGCTGCCAGCACATGAGTGCACTGGACTGCCTGTGGAGGAGAGAAAATCTTTGAAAAAAAGGAAAAAAGTGCAGGGGACAGGACAGAACCCCAAGGGACACTGCTGTTGATGGGGAAAAGGGGGAGGCCGATCCATCAACAACAACAGGGACAGACTGGCTGGAAGGGAAGCCAGATATGAAGGAACAAAGTGAGAAAGGGAAGCTAAATGAGGGGTGCTCAGAGAGGAGACCCGAACACCATACCCCATTAAAAGCCCTAGACATGCCAAGAGCAACTATGCACAGCTCCCAAAAACCTCTCAGGATGATGACCAGACACCAATAAGATAGAAAAGAAAATCAACAGTGGAGCTCACCCCATGGAAGCCACAGTTGTGACCAGACAGAAGACTGCAATTCTCGAGGTGTTCAAGGATACAGGAGTTGAGGAGGGATTCAGAGACCCAGGAAATGGCAGATGTCAAAGCAACAGGACGACAGCTAGAGACGCCAGAATGGTCACCCCTCCCAGGGATGGGATGCACTAATACATGCCTCCAAACAAAAGAAAAAATACTGGTTCCCAAACAGAAATGGAGTAGACAAGCAAGCACAGGTGCAAGTTCAAAGGCAGACTCCCTCGCCACACAGGGATGGACACCATCATGACCACAAGCCCTGCATGCATCCAGAGAAAGAGGCATCCCTCAGGCATTCTGAAAAGATACCAAGGATAGAGGCACAGGACCAGCAAGAGGAGCACTAGGGGGTAAAGGAATGCTAAAGTCATCTAAGGTGGAGTCAAAGGAGAAACGGGAACCAAAGAAAGCTGCCCCATCCATGGGAGAGACAGTCACAGCATTGTCAGAAGAGAAAAGCAAAGTAAAGGAAGAGCAACAGAAGTTGATAGAGATGCCCCTAATCAAAGACCAGAAAGACCCATTAGGATGAGGAGAGGCCTTTGTACCTACCCTGAATAAAAGGAATGCCCTGCGTCATGGACAACATGCTTGCAGTAACTACCGGCAATGACAAAAGCAGAGTGGGAGCCAGAGGAAGGACAATCCTTCCAAGCCTGACATATCCAATCCCCAGTCTGAATGGCCTCAGAACAGGAATGGCCAAACCATGGACTGGACAAAGAGGTTGTCCCGGAGAAAGAGGGGACAAATGCATCAATCCTGCAAGAACAACCCCCGTCACATGCTTAGCAGAGAAAGAGAAGCATCGCCACACAAGAGACAGCGATCTACCCAAAGAAAGTCAGAAAAGAAGTCATGTAAGCCACTCCAGTCAGCTTCATTGAGGTGCCAGTATCCACGCCCAGAAGGGGCTGCTGGAGGGGAAGGCACCATTAGAGCAGACACACCCATGAGTGTGTGATTAGATGAACCAATTGGGGGCAATACTGTAAATTTATAGCTTAAGTCTACCCCAAAACAAACACTGAACAAGGCACTCCACTTCTTACATTTACTTACATATATCTCAGGGTAAAATCTTGTTTGATTATCAAGTCCAAAAGGAATATGATTTCCAAGTGAAGAATTTTCATAATCATGTACATTTTTGAGGAAATCTTAACTAAGTCATTCATGCTTCATGGGGAAATCTCTCATCACACTAACTAAAAGGAATTTCTGTCTATGATTGTGTACAGTGAGTTTCTTTGATGCATCATTCATTATCTTTCCGAAGTTGGAGCCATTATAAGGATTAAATAAATAAAAGAAAATTAATTGATAGTACCACGCTGTACCAATACATCATTGAAACAAACAAGATGGCTGCCAGGCAAGTGTAATCAGCTGCCAGATTTTTGGTGGTGAGACTGTCAACTATATCAAATCTCTATGAATCTCATAGATGATAATTCAGAGAGTTGTTGTTAAAAAGATGCTACATTATTGGCATATAATTGTTGTGTACACTAAAACTTTTTCATGAAAAACAACTTTTGTAGCATTTTGAAGCAGTTCAAGACATTTTGTGGAAATTCTTTTTCATAAGAATGTGAGTTAGCTCTTATCATTGGAATATATTGGAAGGTGTGCTTTGACTTCCAAAAGGTTTCTCATGCACAGAACCCTTCTTCTAACCTGTCTCCCTGTATTTCTAATTACCTACCTGTTCATTATGGGAAGAGAGCTTTACACTTGTGGGACCCCATATCTACTATTTTGTATACCATCAAGACTTCAATTTTTGTAAACTGCCTGCTTTCACATTCTCCTTGCTTAATCCATTCCAATCATCCACTACCTTTACACTAAATCAATATTTTTCACATCCTTCTTGAGAAACAACTTTCTCAGCATCTGATTATGGCCTCTGGTAACTCTAGTGCTGGAGTTCATGAAGACCTATTTACCGTTAACGTAATCTAGTTGATTAAGGAACTTAAAATCTGTTATCAGTCGTCCCTCTCTCTTCTCTGCTCCAAGGAGGACAGCCGTGCAGCCCTCATCCTTTCATTGTGGCTCAGCTCTCTTAATTCAGTTACTATCTTGGTTTTTCTTCTCTAGACCCTCTCAACCATATCCTTGTGCTTCTTTGGGTGCAATGACCAGACCTGATCGGCATAATCCAGCTTCAGTCAAATATAAGCAGTGAATAGCTTACTAAATATACTCTTTTCCATGTACCTGAGTGCAATTTTAATGTCTGCCCACCAACAGTTTACTTCTTAAACAATTCTCCAGATGTGTAATGCTGGTGATTGATCAGATACAATATCCACACCTAAATCTCTCTCACATGCTGATTCCTACAGCTTATTTCCCACTGAGTTACACTAGGGCCATCATTTACTGAGTCCCATCCTCAATAACTTGCACTTATCTGAATTGGAGTTCACCAGTTATGGAGACTTTTACCATAGCCACCTTTTTTTTAACATACAACATGACATTTGCCCTTTTCCACATAGCTGGAACTACTCCTTCCTCTAGTGTTCTATTTTTAACAGTATTTCAAGAGGCCTAACAAGTATCTCAGTGCATTCCTTCAGCACCTATGAGAAGACTTCTTCAGGTCTATGGCCATTGAGTAGGTCCAATTGTTCTGATAGCCTGATTTAATAATTTCTGTCAATTTTTATGCATTTTAAGATTTATCCTTTCCAACATTTCTAACACTGGTATAGTGTCATCCTCCACAGGGGAAAACACTTTTAAATAATTCTTCATCCTCTTCAAGAATTCTTTCCTTATTCCCTTGGCCTGCTATGTTGGTCTTTAGTAGACAGTTTGCTCCTCATAAACTAGTGTAAAAGCTTAAGGTTGTCTTCTACCTCATTAATACTACTCATTTCAAAAGTTCTTTCCTCCTCCCTCCTTACCTTGCAGTACCTCTTCCAAAGTACATCCCAAAGTTCTCTCTTTTTTAGCACTTCATGTAGAACTATGTCTCTTTCTACTTAACTCCCCTCCCTTTTAGTGTTCCATAGAACCAATGTCTTCACTCCTTTGCAGATTTCACAAAACTTTCTACAGCACTGGCCTATGATCTTGCTCTATGACACCTCCTAAACTACACTTTTCGAGAACTTGAAATGTAAAACATATTTGAAGATGAAGCTTTAATCACAGGCAGCTCATTAAACTTCTGGAGAATGCATATGCTCAGTACGCTGATGCTGCTTACAACACAACCATCAAATGGCTTAGTTTCGGCGAAGTTTTGAAGTGTGTACAGGAGCTGATCAAGGAAATTCAACTCTTTTCAGAAGCACGCTGATGCTGCTTACCACACAACCATCAAATGGCTTATTTTGGTGAAGCTTTGAAGAGTGTATGGAAGCTGAGCAAGGAAATTCAACTCTGTTCAGAAGTAAAAGAAAAGTACATTGATCTCCCATACCTTAAAGATCAAGAACTGTAATATGACAGCCTTTGCTGCTATAATGGGCCACAATATGTACATTAAATGTCCATAATATGAGCAGAACTACTATATCATTTGCTTGGTGCTGCTAGACTCTGCCTTCCTATGGTTACACTGTGATACTAAAATAACCTTTGACAAGGCTGTATCACAGGGAGTACAGTCCCATCATAAAACTTCTTATGCCAAGAGTCCACCATTCCCAGCTACTGGAAGTAATGGAAACTTATATATGCAGGAGCTCATGAAAAGAGTTCCTTGGCAACACTACGACTCTTTCTTAGAAAAGGGTCTTGGGGTAACTATATGAATAAATATATATATAAATAAATATGGATTTGTATGTAGCATTTATGGATCTGGAGAAGGCATATGATAGAGTTGATAGAGATGCTCTGTGGAAGGTATTAAAAATATATGGTGTGGGAGGCAAGTTGTTAGAAGCAGTGAAAAGTTTTTATCAAGGATGTAAGGCATGTGTACGGGTAGGAAGAGAGGAAAGTGATCGGTTCTCAGTGAATGTTGGTTTGCGGCAGGGGTGTGTGATGTCTCCATGGATGTTTAATTTGTTTATGGATGGGGTTGTTAAGGAGGTGAATGCAAGAGTTTTGGAAAGAGGGGCAAGTATGCAGTCTGCTGTGGATGAGAGAGCTTGGGAAGTGAGTCAGTTGTTGTTCGATGATGATACAGCGCTGGTGGCTGATTCGTGTGAGAAACTGAAGAAGCTGATGACTGAGTTTGGTAAAGTGCGTGAAAGAAGAAAGCTGAGAGTAAATGTGAATAAGAGCAAGGTTATTAGGTACAGTAGTGTTGAGGGACAAGTCAACTGGGAGGTAAGTTTGAATGGAGAAAAACTGGAGGAAGTAAAGAGTTTTAGATATCTGGGAGTGGATTTGGCAGCGGATGGAACCATGGAAGCGGAAGTGAATCATAGGGTGGGGGAGAGGGCGAAAGTTCTGGGAGCGTTGAAGAATGTGTGGAAGTCGAGAACATTATCTTGGAAAGCAAAAATGGGTATGTTTGAAGAAATAGTGGTTCCAACAATGTTATATGGTTGCAAGGCGTGGGCTATAGATAGAGTTGTGCGGAGGAGGGTGGATGTGCTGGAAATGAGATGTTTGAGGACAATATGTGGTGTGAGGTGGTTTGATCGAGTAAGTAATAATAGGGTAAGAGAGATGTGTGGTAATAAAAAAGAGTGTGGTTGAGAGAGCAGAAGAGGGTGTTTTGAAATGGTTTGGTCACATGGAGAGAATGTGAGGAAAAATTAATAAAGAGGATATATGTGTCAGAGGTGGATGGAACGAGGAGAAGTGGGAGACCAAACTGGAGGTGGAAAAATGGAGTGAAAAAGATTTTGAGTGATTGGGGCCTGAACATGCAGGAGGGTGAAAGGCGTGCAAGGAATAGAGTGAATTGGAACAATGTGGTATACCGGGGTCGACATGCTGTCAATGGATTGAATCAGGGTATGTGAAGTGTCTGGGGTAAACCATGGAAAGTTTTGTGGGGACTGGATGTGGAAAGGGAGCTGTGGTTTCGGTACATTATACATGACAGCTAGAGACTGAGTGTGAACGAATGTGGCCTTTGTTGTCTTTTCCTAGCGCTATCTCACGCACATACGGGGGGAGGGGGTTGTTATTTCATGTGTGGCGGGGTGGCGATGGGAATTTTTATTAATAAAGGCAGACAGTATGAATTATGTACATGTGTATATATGTATATGTCTGTGTGTGTACATATATGTATACGTTGAGATGTACAGGTATGTATATTTGGATGTGTGGACGTGTATGTTTATACATGTGTATGTGGGTGGGTTGGGCCATTCTTTTGTCTATTTCCTTGCGCTACCTCGCTAACCCAGGAGACAGCGACAAAGTACAATAAATAAATAATAACAATATGTATAATTTGTTTCACCATGTGGGGACCCTTATCATACTTGAAAGGCTTGTCTTCTTGGTATACTGAAATGTCTTAAGTCACAAGTAACTACAATTAGCACCAAGAAAGGATCCAAGTGTCTTAGTTACCCTATAACATGATGAGTAAAAGTATAGTTCTTGGGTACAACCTGCACCCTACTAGATACAGTCTTTCGGGCACTAATTATGATGATATAGATTTGTCAGATGCTAATCTGTCAGCAGAGAGAAAAGTTCTTAAAGTATCAGTAATCCTGGGGTGGTGATGGAGAAGAGATGATGTATGGGTCAGCTAAAGTCAATACACATATGATAAGCCAAGTTCTTGCAGAATACAAAATCTAAATGTTCATGCAACAACAAATATGGGTAATTCACCAATACCTATTCAACTTTTCTTAATGTTCCCTATCAATTTGATTAAACAACAATATCTTTTTTAATCTTTCAATAAACCATGGCCCTGAGGACCACCCTAATTTCCTGGACTGGGCTGTTTATGGATAACAATTAATTTCACAATTCTTTTTTTTCTTGAAAGTCATAGATAAGGCTAAAACAATTTAACTTACCTTTTTTATCATTAATTGCACTTAAAAATATATAGGTTTTGAAAATCGAAAAACTTGTTCCCTGAGGCAATGTCCCACAGATATCAGAGCTTCTCTAGGACACTCTCAGAAAATCAGGGTCACAATTTTCCAACCCTCAATATATCCAGAGAGGAAACACTGGCCTTCCTGATGCTTTGCTAACCACTCATCCATGGTTGCACAGGCTTACTCGCTCCAGGCCCAACTTTAACCAATTTGCAACAGCCACTGAGATGACTTCATTGACCCACTTGCTTCCAGTTGCTCAGCAACTCACAATTAGCAGAGTGTTGGTGTTATTCCTAAAGTTACCACAGTAGGTACAAAAAGTTTTTGAAAAAGGGAGGTGAATGCAGGGCAGGGTGGAAAAAAAAATGCTTGAAGGACAACAACTCCGAAAGAAAAAGTATTTTTAGCTTTCAAAACCAATATCTCTCTTCTCTGTTGCCTGTCCTGTGAGTAAGAAAGCATTTCTATATGAAGAAGGAGAGTTTGAAGAAAAACTCAGATAATTGGCAGTATCATAACCAATGAGGTTAGGGGGATGCTGCTACTACTGCCTTTCTGTGGTGACCTTGTTATTACAACCTCAGGGCTGGAACAGAAGGAAGTATTGCCCAACTCAATTAGGGCAACATTTGTTTTTAAAACAAATAAACAATTGAGGTGTGCTGAAGTTTATTTTTTTTTTGGACAATCTGAGAGCTTTGCTGCCTCTGGGTAGCAATGCACTGGAGTTGCCCTTTGCCAGTAGCCTGTTGAGGGTGAGGCAATAAAGGCTAGGAAGTGGCACTGGGGAGTAAAAGGGAAAAGCAAATGAGAGTGATGGCTCTAAATGTTGACGGAAGATTGGTGAGAGTATAAAGGAGGGAGCTTGTGGAGAAATTTAAGTTATAGTTTGGATATGCTAGGAGCTGAGGAATCCCATATCCTTGGACGGGGTGTACAGAGTGAAAATGGAAATGATGAATGTAAGTTATGGGAGGACATGGAAATAATATGGGAGGGAATAAATAAAAATTATCCAGGGAAAGGGAAAGACGAAAGCGCAACTGAGCTATCACTGAAAATATGGGATGATGTTACAGAGCACGGATGGGATGGATAAAGAATTCTGTATGTGAAAAGAATGACAGGAACTGTGAAGTATGCATGTGTATGTGTCAGTGAAAATGAAGACTGTGTGAGGTACGGATGAAATGAAGTATTGCAGGAGAAATGTACAAATGGGTTTGAGAAAGAGAGAATGGTGGTTGTAATGGGTGATATGAATTGTAAAGGTGGGATGTGATGAAACTGGAGAAATAGTTGGTAAATGGGGAGTGTCCGGAGTAAATGAGAATGAAAGCTATCTTGTGGATCTACAGATATACATAAATGAGAAATGACAGAAGAAACGATCAAAAGGCTTTGATTTACTATGTGGCAATAGATGAAAGGTTGAGAAAGCAAGTGCTGGATGCTAAAGTTGTGAGAGAATTCTTAAGAGACTTTGACTATTTTGCAGTTCTTGTGGAAGTGAGGATCAAGAAGTGGAGGTATAGTGTAAGGAAGAATGGAGAAATAAAAGTGTCAGCAAGTGAGAAGATGAATCAGAAAGAAACCAAGGAGGAGTATGAATAAAGGATGACAGAAAATTTATATGAAAAAGCAGTTAATGTAGGGATGTAGTCAAATGTGAATGAGGTGTTTAAAATGTTTGGAGAAAAATTGTTAAAGGTAGTAGAATTAGTGAGATGTGAGAATAAAAGAGGATATGCAAGGTGGACAGATGAGACTAGAAATGTTGTGGAAGAGAAGAAAAAGGCATATGGAAGACTGCTCTCAAGGAATGTACAGTGGAAGTTCAGCAAAGCTGGAGGGAAGAATATAAGATGTGTGAGTGGAATGTTAAGAAGCTGATAGATGAAAGCAAAGAATGAGTAGATGAAGAGAGGTACAGCTAGCTAAATCTTGATTTTTAGCTGGGCTTAAAAAGTACTGAAAATCCCTCATCATATATCAAGGGAAAATGAGACAATCTCTATACATGTCATCCACATGAGGTACAGATAGCCATCAAAAGGTGCCATGGAAAAACAAGCCCCTGTATATGTATGGTACTTTCTCTTCCTTAAAGGACAGCATGGCCTTGATGGTGAATACGTCATTCTCACTCACCCACTTGGTCCTCCAAGTCTCATGGTGTAGTCAATGTGTCTTAAGGAGGTGCAAATAATGTAAGCTGTGGACTTGAAGTGAAATATTCATCAAGTCTATTCTTAAACATATCTGTAGTTCTGCTTTAAACCACTCTAACTGGCAAAGTGCTCCATATGTTAACAAGGAAAATGTTTGCCCTTGAGTTTGTATCCATCACAGCAAGCAAAATCAGTTAAATCAAGTCTTAAGTAACTTGATAGATCATGATTATCAAAGCTTTTGATAATTTTGACCACTTGTGTTAGATCACCTCTTCGCCTTCTCTTTTCAAAGCTAAAGAGCTTCGAGTTGTTTAACCTGCTCTTGTAGGATTTGTTTCTCAGACAGCCAGATTGGAAAGCCAAAAGATTCCAACTCACCTGCCATGATATGAGGGGTGATCTTTACTGATAAGGGCATCACAGTATTTTCAACACCATATCAAAGTGTTTATTAGAGAGAAAAACTCCTCCCCCCTTACCCCCAGACTTGTCTACCTAAATGCCACACAACATCAACGGATTATGCCACTCAAGATCAATCAGTCAAACAAACAATACGAGGCTTGACTAAGATGCGCTCAATCCTAATTAGTACAACATCAAGGTTTGAATCAATGCTGTTACTCTGGGAAGCCATCATACTACACCAGTCTCTGTGTATTCCCCCTGTATGGGGTCTGTACACAAAAAACTCTGACAGAAAGCAAGCAAACTACCCATCCAAGTTTCAATAGAAAACAGATGGGAGAACCTGGGGTAAAGAGGAACAGTTTACCATCAAAGAAATGGTAACACTTAACAGGTAATAATTTCATCAATCAAAAATATTCAAAAAATAATATACCCTAAAAAGAATCACAGTATAAAATGCAAAACAAAAAAGAAGTCTAAGTACATGATCTAACATGTCCAGAGACCCAGAAAATTTTGAGGTGACTAGCGTGAATGACAGATGAGCCGGTGGGATGAAAACGTAATCAATGAGTGGAAGTTGCTGACAGGCATTGGGGGAGTCTGAGCTAAAGTCAGCAACTAGTGAAAGGTGGTTAGCATAGGGTATGAGGTATAAACCTCACTAGAAGGTAGGAGTTAGAGAATCTCTCACAGCTCGTGGGACAGACCAACCCTGGAGAGAAACATCAAATATCATGTTTGCAAAATAATACAGAACACTGTAGTGTAGCTGTAATATAAAAACTTCACACTACCTTATAAAACAGGAGAGCACAAAGCAAAAAGAGAACAAATAAGAGACGTACACAAATACACAGTATTTAGATAAAGAAAGTGGAAAAGGGTGCAGAAGCAAACTCTTACAAGCATTCTTATCTATTTCTAAGGCAAATCGGCACAAGCCACAAATATCGGAGACTGATTTCATCTGAAATGGAATTTTGTTAACTTCTCTTGAGCATAATTACATTTTGCTTCTTTCTATTTTCTTCAATGTATTCTATGCTCGAAAATTTCATAAATGAATCTTTCCAAAAACATCTTAGTAAAAAATGTTAAAGCATGGAAGCACTCGTTTAGAAGCTTGATGGAAAAACTACAAAAAATATGTGCTACATATTAAAATATATGCCCAAAACAACAACAGAATTCTTATCATATCAACTGGAATAATAATAATGAATATGTGGCAATGACAATTTTCCAGTTTCAACAAATTGTTCACCCCCCACAAACCCATGCAAACAAAGTCAAAGCTCAACAAAAAAAAAAAAACAGCCACATTTGATTCAGGTTCATAAAAGGTAAACAGGAAGGGCAACAGTCAGCCTTAGAAAGTATCCCTTACCTATTACACTAATCCAATCTTTCACCTCCAAATTATTTCTTAATATTCTTAGAGATCCCTTTTTTACCCTGAAATACATTTTGATTACATTGCAATAAAAAGTAAATTGATGAAATCTACAAGACAATATTTCACCAGGAAAGAAAAGAAATATCATTTTGACCACACATGACAAATGAGGGGAATTCTCGCTAAACCTATCATATCGAATCTACAAGTACTGATAGAAATGAATTCATATACAGAAACTAAAAACTATAAGAAATAAAAGAATCCATAATTCAGAAAATATAAATGCAGTTTAAAAGCAATTAAGAAGAAAATGACAAGTGTTATGGAATGCATCAACTCAGTTCACATGCAATTCTTGGTTGCAAAAGTTCTACATCTGTATTATACCTCATGCAACTGCTGTATATAAAGCAATATTTCTTAAAAAAAAATATTTGAGTATATTTTTAATTCTACAGGCTGAAAGTAAGACGGCTCCATCTTTTGCATAAAAACAAAAGCAACATTCAAGGATAAACTACAAATCTATCTACCTGATCCTAATGTAAGGCCTGTGTAAATTAATGGTAGAAAAAAGATTACAATGTATATTAATGTACAACTGATACAAACTTACAGTATATTCTTAGAGCACTACAACATATGATTATACTACTTCAACTCATTATCAAAGAGCAAAAGTCTTCAGACAATTAGTTTGATTATATGAACTGAACTTCTTGAAAAGGTGTAAGGTCATACAGCGCAACTGAAGAATATACCGTATTACAGTTAAGTCTCTTCAAACATCAATTAGTTTAATATAGTAACATCAAATTGGTCATCTAAAGCTAATCAAAATTCCTGTACCTTATTCATCTGATCTGATGTTTAGAAATATAATTAAACCCCAAACAATTACAATCTTTCTTGACACCCATAAACATATATTCAAGTCACTCACGTTCAAGACACAGACTGGTGGAACAAACCTACTGATTCAAATCTAATTATGAAATGTTAATATAAGCAAGGAACAAATGTTATATATTTCCATATAACATGTCCGCAAAAGGCCAAAGATACCTTCAGGGATGGATGATGGTTGTCTTCTGTATTCTTACCTTTGACTTACCGACTTAAATTGCCCTTACTACAAAGCCTCTTAAACCTTAATAATTGCAATGAATGAGTTTATGTTTTCTCTAGAAAGCTGTATCTTCATCACTATTCAAATACTTCTCATCAAATTTCTATCTATCTATATCTCTGATGCCCATTTCCTTTGGGAACCCTCTCAAGGTGGTGGTCACAATAAAAGAATGTCCATAACTGGAGAACTACAGTGCCGCTTCTTAGCCTTTCAGTCCCTCACTCTAAACAGGCAACTCTAGCACAGTGTTTCCAGAGGCTCCTCGCTAATGTTCCTAACGACTACTTCTATTCATATCTATATTTATTTTACTTTGTCGCTATCTTCTGCGTCAGTGAGGTAGCGCTAGGAAACAGACGAAAGAATGGCCCAACCCACCCATGTACACATGTATATACATACACGCCCACACACGCAAATATACATACCTATACATCTCAACATATATATACACACAGACATATACATATACACACATGTACATAATTCATACACTCTGCCTTTATTCATTCCCATCGCCACCCTGCCACACATGAAATAATAACCCTCTCCCCTCGCATGTGCACGAGGTAGCGCTAGGAAAAGACAACAAAGGCCACATTCGTTCACACTCAGTCTCTAGCTGTCATGTAATAATGCACCGAAACCACAGCTCCCTTTCCACATCCAGGCCCCACAGAACTTTCCAGGGTTTACCCCAGATGCTTCACATGCCCTGGTTCAATCCACTGACAGCACGTCAACCCCGGTATACCACATTGTTCTAATTCACTCTATTCCTTGCACGCCTTACACCCTCCTGCATGTTTAGGCCCCGATCACTTAAAATCTTTTTCACTCCATCTTCCCACCTCCAATTTGGTCTCCCACTTCTCCTCATTCCCTCTACCTCTGACACACATATATCCTCTTTGTCAATCTTTCCTCACTCATTTTCTCCATGTGACCAAACCATTTCAAAACACCCTCTTCTGCTCTCTCAACCACACTCTTTTTATTACCACACATCTCTCTTACCCCATCATTACTTACTCGATCAAACCACCTCACACCACACACTGTCCTCAAACATCTCATTTCCAGCACATCCACCCTCCTCCGCACAACTCTACTTCTACCTAACATTTTATTTCACAACATAAATGGATTCTTACATGGTGAACAATGGGTAAAAACCGAAAAAACAAACAATTCAAGAATGATATACTTGTTGAGAGAGAGAGAGAGAGAGAGAGAGAGAGAGAGAGAGAGAGAGAGAGAGAGAGAGAGAGAGAGGAGGGAGGGAGAGGGAGGAGAGAGAGGGAGAGAGAGGAGAGAGAGAGAGGAGAGAGGGAGAGAGGAGAGAGAGAGGAGAGAGAGAGGGAGAGAGAGAGGGAGAGAGAGAGGAGAGGGAGAGAGAGGAGAGGAGAGGGAGAGAGAGAGGGAGAGAGAGGAGAGAGAGAGAGGAGAGAGAGAGAGAGAGAGAGAGAGAGAGAGAGAGAGAGAGAGAGAGAGAGAGAGAGAGAGAGAGAGAGAGAGAGAGAGAGAGAGGAGAGAGAGAGAGAGAGAGGAGAGAGAGAGAGAGAGAGAGAGAGAGAGAGAGAGAGGAGAGAGAGAGAGGGAGAGAGAGAGAGGGAGAGAGAGAGAGGGAGAGAGAGAGAGGGAGAGAGGGAGAGAGGGAGAGAGGGAGAGAGAGAGAGAGAGAGAGGGAGAGAGGAGAGAGAGAGAGAGAGAGAGAGAGAGAGAGAGAGAGAGAGAGAGAGAGAGAGAGAGAGAGAGTCTGAACAGCAAATATACCCAATGTTTGCCAAGACAACTCTGTTTCTTAATGATCTACCGAGCAAGTAAAACTAATACAGCATGATGTATTATCATCTAATCTTGTAAAAAATTACTTTATCCAAAATGTGATCTAATCTAACAGTCATTTCAGTATGAATATAAATGTACACACACATACTGTTGGGGCCACTACTGTTTCAAATTTAAATTGGATTTAAGTATACAATTTGAAAATTGGAGAAAAAAATCACAAAAATATGTTTGCTAGTGATGCTAAGATTATAAAAACAAAAGAAAGAAAAAAGTGATGTATAATTCAATGATGAAATAATTCAAAGACACACAAACCCAATGTAGTAGTGGTCAAACAAAGGTCTACTGAATCTTAACCCTGGAAAATGCAAACTTATGAAAATGGGAAAGGCTTTAAATTGACCTGACTGTCAGTAATATATTTTGAGGAAACAAGTTATAGGTTGTACTATGAAAGCAACTAAGAGTTGATATCATGGTTAAGTTGTAACCTGATTGTTTTGTGGGAGGAACTGTGAAGAAGACAAACTATATTCTAATCAATGTTTTAACTGCCTCCAAGTACACGGACTTAGATATTTTGGGAAAATAAATGCAACCGAAATTTAAGTTGGGGCGCGACAAAACAATTCAGTCTCCTCACCTGATGATTCATGTAAAACTGCTAGAAAGGGTCTAAAAGAATGCAACAAAAATGGTAACCACTTTGAGTGAAATGAATTACAAAAATGGAAGCCATTAACCTGCCCATTTTGAAAGAGAGAATGATGGGGGTAGGGGGCACGATAACTTCACAAAAATTCCTAAAAGGCTACAACATTGTTAACAATGAACAGTTCCTTTAAGCTTAAAAGAGATTCAGGACAAGAGGGAACAACCGGAAGAAAGGCAAGAAAAGTAAATGGATAGCCATGAGAAAGGAACTGTCTAGTGATAACGTGGACAATGAACAACCAAACTGAAGATCAAGTAAATGTATGAAGCAGTGGAAATTCAAAAGCCTGTATGATAACCATATAAAAATACATGGTGGGGCCCTTTGAAAATCACAGCTCTCTTCCAATGATTTTAACTACAGTATAACACTGTAGATAAGAGAAACAGCATTATTCATAAAGCAATATATGCAGTGAGCACCAAGCACTAGTCAACCTCTTCAACACAATGTCTTCATAGGTATTCATAGGTAGGTGCAGGTACAACTCAAAAATAACAAATATACAACACAAAACACACAAAAATCATGATTGACTTTAATTTACTTTTCGGTTATCTATTGATACTACCATTTACCAAAATTACTTTAAATGAATTGTTTGTTCTTTCTATTTCAAAGCCTTTAATGCCACATGAGACCTCCATCTGTCTTGCTTTCTAAGCCTTGAATGGTAGATCAAGCAAAAAGCATACTGGACTATATCTATGTATCTACTTTATATCTATCTTGCTAAACTTTCAAAAGAAAATGCAAGTAATAATGTTAAAAAAGCTCAATAATATATTACTACATGAGGTTGATCATACATCAATCTATATAAATTTCAATGCACTAAAGGAACCCAACAGCACTGGGGGACTATGATTCATGAAACAAAGGGATTACAGTCATAGCTTAATGCTGCACCGTAACTCTGCCTTCACGACAGTGCCATAAATGACTTCTGGTCTATATAAACCTGCTGTACTGGGCTTTGCTTAATACATCTTACATTTACACACCTTCTTCACTACACAATAAATGGCATCCAAGAGAAAAAATCTAGCACTCAGCATATCCTACTTTCAGATTCTTCTTTACAGTCGACTGACTGCCTTCCACTATCTCTTCATAAACAAATCAAATAAATAAGGAAGGCTAATAGTGGTTTCCATATCCAAATCATCCACATTAAAAAACAAAGTGCACAGCTGTGCTGCTTGACCTAGTGCAACTAATGTAATGTGAATTACAAGGAATAAAACAATATCTATCCTTAAATCTGGAAATATAGTGAGATTGTAGGGCACATATACCCTGGCTGAAACTCCATTTGTATACAGATGACCCCGACTTACAATGGTTCATCTTACGATTTTTTTACTTTTTGATGGTGAGATATTCAACACTTTTGTCATAAAACAGGCTTCATGTTAGATGATTCCATCCAACTATAAGCTAATGTAAGTGTTCTGAGAACGTCTAAGGTAGGCTAAGCTAAGCTATGATGTTTGGCAGATAAGATGTACAATATTAAATGTATTTTTGACTTACGATATTTTCAACTAACAATGGGTATCTAAGAATGTAACCCCATTGTAAGTCGTGGATAAACTGTGCATATACAGCACAAGCAAAAAACACTTACGTGCTGTGTTTACCACAAAGACAAAAAATTACCAGATATCTTTATCCAAGAAATTACCAAGAGTGAGCGAGTGTGTGCATAGTTTTACCAATGTGAACAGTATGGAGAAAGAAAGTTCTCTTGTTGGGCCCCATCTCCTGAACTTTCCATGCCATTATATAGCCTTTTAAACCTTTAGAAACTGCTAGCATTCACCATCTCCCTGATCAATTTACTCCAATCATACATTACTTAAACATCCCTAGTGATAGGGAAGAAAGAATACTTCCCACGTATTCCTCCATGTTGTAGAAGGCGACTAAAAGGGGAGGGACTGGGGGGCTGGAAATCCTCCCCTCCTGTTTTACTTTTTCCAAAAAGAAGGAATAGAGAAGGGGGCCCAGTGAGGATGTTCCCTCTGAGGCTCAGTCCCCTGTTCTTAACGCTACCTCGCTAACGTGGGAAATGGCGAATATATATGAAAAAAAAAATACATTACTTAAACATTTCCTCACCCATATACAATGAAATTCCCAAATCTTCCAGCACACATCTTGCCTCTTTCACAGTTCTCCTGATGCGCAGCTCTGGTGACATTAAGCACAACGTCAACCCCTAGGTATCTTTCACATACAGATTCCTGCAATCTATCTCCAGCTATGTAACAATCATGCCAAAGCTTTCTTTCACTATGTCACCCTGTCAACCCCGAGGTATCTTTCACATACAGATTCCTGAAATCTATCTACAGCTATGTAACAATCATGCCAAAGCATTCTTTCACTATGTTCCACCCTTATCATCTTGCACTTTCTTGAATTAAAGTTCACCATCGATTTATCTGGCTAACTCTGGAGTTTGTCTAGATTCCCCTGTAAGCTGATGTACTCACATTTGTGATGGTTCTAGCTCTGTATCCTTACGTGACAGAGTTGAGTCAAAAGTGGTCCGACTTATAAAGTGTCTCAGGCTAACTTGACCCCCTTGCCCTACGCCATACTGTTAGTTCACTTTCTCTCTTCTATAGGCATTACTTTGATTTTTGCTCCTGAGAGCTGACTGTGTGTGTGCCCCTACCACTAGCTAGACCATTAAATACTTGCAAGTTGCTGAGTCACATGATTGTTGTATGGCCATCGGCACCTCAAGGATGGGCCATACCGATACCTGTTTCTTTCCCTACACATCAAAGCTTTGTTAATCTCTACCTTCTCATGTGTTTCCTAATAACTATGACCTCACACATTTCAAAAGACTGGTCTTTCACTTTCTCAAAAAATTCTAAATACTTTCCCTTGTCTTTTCTTTTTCCGTTTCATAATTCTCTCTATATTTCAATTAAGGCTCAGCCTTGATGTAGACTCTAGTCCAAATTGGAGCCTTCAACATAAGAAAAAGTCTCTTTAGGTCTCTTTGTAAGGTGATGCAATCCTCTTCACTTTTCACTTCCTTCATGATCACTGCATCATCTGCAGACATACCCATACCTTCTTGTAAGTCATTTATGTATATCAAGAATAGCAATGGTCCTAGAACAGAACCCTGTGGCACTCCTGTGGTCACCTCAACCTACTTAGAGAAGATTCCTCTGACATGCAATTCTGTTCCTTCTCACTGAGATAATCTCTCCACTGAAGAAGTTTCTTTCCCCCTTACTCCTGCTTGGCAATCCAACTTCTTAATCAGTCTCCCATGTGACACATTGTCAAATGCTGTTTGATAATCCAGATACAAATAATTCATCCAGCCTTCCCTTGTGTCTACGACAGAGTTCACTATTTCTTAGAAATCTAAAATCTAAAATTAAAAAAAAAAACACCTTTCCCTAAAACTGTGCTGTCTCTCACCTATGTAATCTCTCCTCTGTAGAATGTCATTTGCTATTTATTGATTTCCTTCCAGAATCTTGCAGATCACATTCATTAGGGAGAATGTTCTGTAGTTCAGTGCCTGTTTCCAGTCTCCTTTCTTATAGACAGGCATGACATTTACCTTCTTTCATTCCCTTAGCACTTTGTCTCTCTTCAGATTTCAAGTGGTTTACCTATCATATCTGCACATATCTTGATCACATATGGTGCAATTTTATCATGACCATGAACTCTGTAAGGTCAAGACCTTTTAGTGTTTTGTTAATGTCTTTTCTACATTTCTAAATGTTTTCTAAAGTTTTCTTCTCAATTCAACTCACAGGTGTTGGGGTGACAGTGATGTCCACAGTTAAAACTCTTTTAAACTTGTTACAATTCCTTACATCATCCTCAACTATTATTCCTCCTGTATTCCCAAGCCAGATCAACTGCTCTTTGACTGTCAACTGACTCCTAATGAGTTCATGGAAAAGTTACAGATTTTCTCCTGCCATGTCTACACTATATATTTTAATAAGTTTTTTGTTCCTCCTTTCTTTTAGTATACTTGTTCCTTGCCCTCTTGTACCTTGCATACACTGGCAAACTGGAGTGCCATCTGTATCTTCCCCACTACACATTTCAAAGCTCCTTTGCTTTTTGACGTCTTTCATTAAACCATTCTTTCTTACTGTTCCCTCAGTATTTGTGGTTAGAGGTACCTCCATTCACACTCCTTCATTGCAAATTTCACAGAATGTCTCACAACAAAGCCCTGGTTCCTGGCAACTTAACTCCAATTCCCAATTCATGTTAAATACTTGAGGTCTGCACAGTTTCCATGATGATGTCTCCTCTACTCTTTTAATGTCCTAATTTACCACAAGGTCAAACTGAAGCAAAATATATGATCACCTTTTCCAACTGATGTATCATACATAATATTCTCATTCAAAGCTAGTATGTGTGAAGATAAGATCTGTTTACAATTCTGGTATACAAAAGTTTCCTGTATACACTCCAAAAACTTGGTTCTGTAACTCCCTTTCACTACAAGAATCCCAATTTCCCAGTCTATCTTTCTACAATTGACCTCCAGTATTATCAGTACTTTACCATCTCAGAGAAATTAGTGGTTTGGTTCCACTTACCATGACAATTCCTCCTTCAATAATATCACTGTATATATGATTTGAATAATTGCAATTTTGGGAAGCATTATATGATTCTAATAACACTATAAACTTCTTCCCTATATTTACTCATCCCATTATCTATTGTCTGTAAAGGCCATCCTCTGCCATTTCTTGAAACTTAAGGTTATCATTTCTTCATACGGCCAATCCAACCCTCCTTTGACTTTTTTTCCCCTCCTTACTATCAGTATGCATCTGGGCAAAATGGGTGAGATATCTATTTAGGAAACTTTGTTTCCACAACTCCAGCAATATCAGGTGAACTTACCCTAATATGGTCCTTGAATTTCAGCTTAGTACTATCAAACATCAATCCGTCAGTCTGAATAAATTACTATTAGTCTGACATTAACACCTATATCCCTGCCCTCTCTGTGGTGCTGCTCTGTCCTCTTGCCTCATTTGGCAACTCCAGTTTTTTCTGACTAAATCTCTTTGTGCCTCCCTATCTCTTCCTTTGGTATATCACTAGGCGAATTACCCTCTGAATTCCATCCATGTCCATAGTTTTCATGCTTGTTCCCCTCTGGAACTCTCTCAATATTCTCCACAACTAATGAGCTCCAGTGCTGCTTCTTAGCCTTTAGAGCCTCATCCTTAACAGTCCACTGGCAGAGAACAAGTCTAGTGCAGTGTTTGCAGAGGCTCCTACCTAATGTTCCTATGACTACTACTTAATGCTCCAGCCTAATGTTCCTACTGACTACTACCCAATGCTCCAGCCTAATGTTCGTACCTACTACATCTACCTAATGTTCCTACTAAATGCTCCAACCTAAGTGTTCCTAACTACTACTTCTCTATAACATTCCTACTTTTTTGCCAAAAGGTAGGGGTCACAAAAGGAAAATCTGATTATGAATAATGAGCTGCGTGAGTTAAGTGTTGTCAAATGTTAAGCATGGAAGAGGAAAATTGTATGTTTACGGACATAATGCTTATAGTCCACGTGTGGGTGAGGCAGAAAGAAAAGAAAGCTACCTGGGTCAGAGGAGTGAAACTTAATAATCAATGAAGTGCTGGCTCACTATGCAGCCATTACTAACCCTTCCTAAACCCAGGCGGGTAGTACTGGTACTGAATTCCACCTTATCTTGAAGTTTCTTCACTTTCTTATTTTTTTTTTTTTTTTTTTTTTTATACTTTGTCGCTGTCTCCCGCGTTTGCGAGGTAGCGCAAGGAAACAGACGAAAGAAATGGCCCAACCCCCCCCATACACATGTACATACACACGTCCACACACGCAAATATACATACCTACACAGCTTTCCATGGTTTACCCCGGACGCTTCACATGCCTTGATTCAATCCACTGACAGCACGTCAACCCCTGTATACCACATCGCTCCAATTCACTCTATTCCTTGCCCTCCTTTCACCCTCCTGCATGTTCAGGCCCCGATCACACAAAATCCTTTTCACTCCATCTTTCCACCTCCAATTTGGTCTCCCTCTTCTCCTCGTTCCCTCCATCTCCGACACATATATCCTCTTGGTCAATCTTTCCTCACTCATTCTCTCCATGTGCCCAAACCATTTCAAAACACCCTCTTCTGCTCTCTCAACCACGCTCTTTTTATTTCCACACATCTCTCTTACCCTTACGTTACTTACTCGATCAAACCACCTCACACCACACATTGTCCTCAAACATCTCATTTCCAGCACATCCATCCTCCTGCGCACAACTCTATCCATAGCCCACGCCTCGCAACCATACAACATTGTTGGAACCACTATTCCTTCAAACATACCCATTTTTGCTTTCCGGGATAATGTTCTCGACTTCCACACATTTTTCAAGGCTCCCAAAATTTTCGCCCCCTCCCCCACCCTATGATCCACTTCCGCTTCCATGGTTCCATCCGCTGACAAATCCACTCCCAGATATCTAAAACACTTCACTTTCTTAAGTATGTCCTGACTAAATAACTTCAAGTCAAATGACAGTATCTGGGTCTCTCCTTACATCTTAATCATAACCACCAATTCTTCACCTTTCTTTTATTGCAGAAATTGCATCTGACAACTCTATAGCCTCTTGCAATCTGTTATTAGGCATTTCTTCTCTTTTTCTTGCCCCTTGACTCCTTATCTGGTGTATGGTCTCTCAAGCCAAAAGTAATCACTGATCTGCACCTAATGACTTCCTGCTTCACTAATCTTTCTAATTTTCATGCCATCCACTTTTCACCTACATCCTTCAGTGCTGAGCTGTTAACCTATGTGTCGACGACTTTCTCTATAATCTCTCTTTTTTTTTTTTTTTGCTAGAAGAACTCTTTGGCACTCCTCTAGTCATCTTGACCCACTTGAAGAAGACTTTCTGACATGCATTCTTTGTTCCTTCCGATAAGATAATTCCTCTATCAAAGGAACCTCCTTTCCTCTTATTCATGCTTGGTAATCCAGTTCCTTAATCAGTCTCCCATGCAGTAGTGTCAAATGCTCCTTTACTGTCCTGATACAAACAATTCACTAGCCTTTTAGTATGTCTACACCAGAGCTCACTCTCTAAGAAATCTAAAAGGTTAGTTACACAAACTTCTTTCCTAAATCTGTGTTGCTTCTCAATTAGCTAATTTCTCCTTTGTTGAAAGTCATCAATTGGCTTTCTGATAAATCTTCCCGGTACCTTACAGACTATATTCATCAAGGAGACTGGTCAGCAGTTTACCACCTCTTTACAGCTTCCTTTCTTATAGATGAGTATGACTTTTGCATTTTTCCACTCCTTTGGCACTTGGCTTTTCTCCAGCAACATCTTGAAGAGTATTTCAGGAAGTCTGTCTACAGTATCTGCAAACATCCTCAATATCTATAGTGAAATTTCATCAGGAGCATAAGTCGTGTATGGGTGGGCAAAATTAAGGCCTCTAGCCTTTTACTGTAACTCGGCTCTCATAATTCTAGCATCAAATTTGTTGCCCTCCTCTTTCAATTCTTTGGGTTAGTTTCCAAACTTGAGAAGTATACTCTACTTTTGGCCTTATAAAGGATATGAAAATCTGGCAGAATATTACCTCACCTATATACCTAAATGCTATTCCAATAACTACCAGCAGACACTGTCTCCTTTACTATTCTCCTTATGTGGGACTCTGACAACAAGTTAGGGATGATTTTAAATCTCAAATCTCAAGTCCCTCTCACATGCAAATTCCTGCAGCTTAATTCTTCTTAAACAATATTCATACAGAAACCTCCTTTCACTGTGTCATACCCTCATTAATTCACATTTACCTGGGTTGAATTTCATCAACCATGTACCAATCACCTGTGGAGTTTGTCTGGGTCTAATTGTAAGCTGATAAAATCCTCCTCACATTTCAATTCCCTTATGACACTGGCATCATCCACAAACATGTTCAGATAGGATTCCAATTCTTTTGGCAAGTCATTCACATAAACCAAGAGAATCAATGCTCTCAGGAAAAACTCTGAGAATATGCAACTGGTGATCACAACCCATTTGGAGAAGGCACCCCTGACATGTGTCTTTGTTCCTTTCCACTGAGATAATCTCCAATCCACTGAGGGTGTCTCCCCCATAATCCTGCTTGGAGATCCAGCTTTTTTTACCTGCCTGCTATGTGGCAAAGTGAAAATACTTTCTAGATACAAACACTGTACCCAGTCTTCTCTTTTGTTTGAAACAGAGCTCACTCTCTTGCAGAAATATACGCAATTCATTACACAAGACCTCTTTTCCCTAAAACAATGCTGTCTCTCGAATAGGAAGTTTTTTCTCTGCTAGAAGTCATCCATTTGCTTTCTGACTATCTTTTTCTCTACGTTACATACGATGCTCATTAAGGAGACTGGTCAGAAGTTAAGTGCATCATCCTGGTCACCTTTCCTTTAGATATGTGTGACATTTGCCCTCTTGCACTCCTTGGCACTTTAGTTATTTCTATTGCTATCTTATACAACTCCTGAAGTGGCTTGATTTATTCATCTCTATGCAATGTCAGTACATATAGAGAGATTTCATCAAGAACATGAGTCTCATTTGGGTCAAGACCCTCTAACGTTCTGTTTATGTCACCGTTAGATATTTCACTGCTTTCCAATACCTCCTTCCCCTACTATCTCACTGATGTTGGGGATATTAGTGTCTTCTATTGTGAAAATACTTTTGGACCTGTCATTCAGTTCCATATATATATATTCATACCTTCCTCTAAATGTCTACCCTCTGAATCCACTTGCCTTAATAACTGCTCTTTCACAGTTTACTCAGAATATCTATCAAATTCATAATAAGAAATTCAAGAATATCATAATAAGATAACAGAATTTTCACTGCAGTATGACAAGAACATTACACAAAAATTAATAATATCATAATAAAATCAGATCAGAATAAGATTTGAAGTTGACAATAGATATCAGAAACATCATTAGGTCACTATAATGCAATGAAAACTGGCAGGCTGGGCAAAAATGGTAATGCTATCTGCAATTTCGAAATAAAGGGTCTTTTACATTTTTTACAAGAATGCTTGGACTTCAACTAAATAACTGGAAATGCCATGAAATTACAATGAATATTATGATATATAGCACAACACTCAAAGCTTATTTCTACTAACTACAATGATAAGTGTCCCATGAGTGCAAACATACCTATGCATCAATCATGCCAACCCTAAGGGACACGATTAGAGAAAAATTAGCCAACTGATACATAACAAAACTAATAATATTGCACAGTACACTGCATGAGACCAGAATGGAACTCTAATGCCAAATATGCAAATCTAAAACCTACTTACACAGGCAAAACAGAGCTTCCTTGTTAGCAGGCAATTTTCAACTGTATTTTTTTTTTCATTTCTGAAGGATTGTACAATCAGTTTCCTATTACTGACCCTAACTGTATCTTGAAGTTTCCCTGAAGATTTTCACACTTCTGTTCAAAATTTCAGTAAATACCTAAAATAATAATACAAAGCATTTAACAAAATTATGATAAAGATAATGTTCAAGGTAAAACTTTTGACAGACTGCATGACCCTGGTGATGAAACTGACCTGCTGCTGTGTCTGGGCTCCCCCAGTGCCTGTTAGCTCCCCTAGTTTATTCTCAAGCACACGGATGCGGTTCTCCTGCTTCAAGAATACCGCCTTAAATTTCTTCATCTCAGCTTGCAATTCATCTATTCTTTTCCTGAGATCATCATTCACCTTGGAGACCTGTTTAAATGATGTCTTTACAGTAAATATAATCTTAACAAAAAGCAAATTATTAATTGATGAATAAATTACTCATGATCATTTGTCAAAAACATCATAATCTACAATCATATATCTTTACTTCAGCATTACAAATAAAACACTTACAATGATGAGTGAACTGTAAATGGGAAAAAAAAGGACAAGTAGCCCCATGCTACCAACTTATCAACAACAAAATCACTTCCTCTCTTAAAAAAATCAACTTCAATTCTATTCACTCTTGCCACTTTGCTACACTTATTATTTCATTCATACATGATTGCCATTTCCAGCATTAGCAAGGCAGTACCACCAACAGATGAAGAAATGGCCTCATTTTCTCATATCCACACTATAGATCTCAGTATAGTGCACTGAAACCAGAGTCCCCATTCACAACCAAGCCCTACACACCTTTCCATGGTTTCCTCAAACACCTTGTATGCACTGGTTCAGCCCAGTGACTGGATGTCACCCCCTGTACACTATATTTCTCTTATTCAATCTATCCCTTGCATGCCCCACATCCTCCTGCATGTTCAGGTCCTACACACTTCAAGCTTCTCTCACTCCATCCTTCCACCTCCTCCTCGGTTTCCCATTTTTCTCCTTCCCTCCACTCCACTCTCTTTGCTATCCTCTCCTTACTCATCCTCTTCATATGGCCAAACCATTCCAGCACATTCTCTTCAGCTCTCTCATATATACTTCTCTAACTGCCAAACCTCTCTTACCCTATCATCTCTGGTGCCAGATTCAAATATGAAACTGCAGAGAGTGGTGTTTAGAACTGGGAGAGAGTGTGTATGGAAAAAGTAAAGAGTAAATGTGAGTAAAAGAAAGGTTATTAGGTTTATCTATGCAATGAGACAGGTTTCTTGGGGTGTAAGTTTGAATGGAGAAAACTTAGATGAAATGATATATCTTATAAATGTGGGAGTGGACAGAGCAGAGAAAAGAAATGTTGGAGCTGAGGTGAGTCATATGGTGGGTGAGGGGCCAAAGGTCCTGTAAGATTAAGGAATATGTGGAAAGTGAGGTCACTATCTGGGAAGGCAAGGATGGTTATGTTTGAAGGTACAATAGTCTTGTGTTGTCTGGATGTGAGGCATAGGTTATAGATGAGAATGCAAGGAAAAGAGTAAGCATGTTGTAGATGAAATGTTAGAGGACAATACACAGTGTGATGGGGGTTGATCAAGTAAAAAATGAAAGGGTAAGAAAGAGATATGGTAAAAAGAAGGAGCTAAAGAGGGTTTGCTGAGACGATACAGGAACCTCCTGAATTACACCAATTCTAGAATTACACACATGGTCCACTTACACTTTCATATAAATTACGTGGGCTTACGTTTGGAATAATAAGATTATCATTGGGCTGGCAGCACAGTGGTGTGGCATTGCAAGTGTCATGTGATAAGCACATGTAAGCATGGTGTGGATATGCAACTTCAAGCTTTGCGGTCCTCAGCGTGTGAATAGAGTCTAAAATAATGGAATACTATAGTATTTTTGCTGCACTATACTGAATATTGCACATAGTTCCCCCTTGCATCATACCACTAAAGTGTCTTTTAAGTTCTCCTGGTACTATGTATTCAAATGTTCTGAGAGAGGTAAATGAACAGCTTATCTTCAGTGTGTCCTTGGACTTAGTAAATCTACTTTCCAGTTTGTGACAGTGCAGAGGAAATCAAAGAGCGAGCCAAGAGCATAACATTAATCATTGCATCTATGACCTCGTATTCCAGTAGTTTGATTTTGAAGAGAATGGAATGAATGCTGAGCAAAAACACTGAACTCAAGAAAATGTATCCATCAGCAGTGGAAGCATGAGCAATGAAGATATTTCCATCAAGTTCTGGTTAGTTTGCATATTTCAGGAAATGCTACCATTACCATAACATCACATGACTGGTAAGCTGCTTCTACTGATGTTGCTGATGCTGCAAATTTCCTGAAAACCTTTAAGACCATTATCAAGGAAGGCTATTATTCTCCTAAGCAGATTTTTACAGTGGACGAGGTGATATAATTTAGGAAGAGAACGACTTCAAGAATGTACATTTCCCTGACAAGAAAACTGCATGATGATAAAGAGTTGCCTAGGATTGCCTTATGGTGCTTGATGGAAGCAGCACTGAAGTTTTTGCAAGCTGAAACCACTGATGGTCTAACATTTAGAAAATCCCAGGGCTCTTAAGGGATTGCATGAAGCAATTTTTACCTAATCATTATTATTCTAATTCAGAGATGGATAACATGTACAGATTTCTGTAATTACTTTGTTGAAAAACTCTATGTAGAGCTGAAGGGGTACTGTTTAAAGGAGAAAATAGTTTTAAGATTCTCCTTCTTATCGATAATGCCCCTGGCCATCCATTTTCAATATAGGTCCTAATGAGAGCATCAAAGGAGTCTTTCTTCTGCCCAACACTACATCTCCAATCCAGCCAATGGACCATGGGGTAATATTTAGTTTTAAAGCCTACTATTTATAGAAAACATTTGCAAAACTCATGAAGGCTACAGATAATGACCAGATGACTGTGAATAAATTCTGGAACTCCTTTAACATCTGGGATATCATGATAGTCACTGAGGCCAGCAAGGATATCACCAGTGTCTGTATGAACAGGGTGTGGCAGAAGCTTTGTTCATGGGGTTTATGGGGTTTCGAGGTCGACACCCACATATCTAGAATGTGTGCACACACTATGGAGAAGGCAAAAAAAAAGTCAGCTTTTATGAGACTAAGGAGGAGTTGCTTGAATTGCATAAGTAAGAGCTCTTTAAAAAAGATCTTCAGATGGAGAAAGATACCCATGAATACAACCCCTTAATTTCCACTATTTATGTTGTTTGACTTAATCATATATGATTTACATGACCATTTTCAAGAACAAAATTACTGCATAAATCAGGAGGTGACTGTATTTCTCACACACATTCTTTAAAGCTAACACCTGATTCACATTTTCTCTACCATTCCTGAAACCATATTTGTTTATACTGTTCCTCACTCTGATGCTCTCAATCACCACTCTCCCATACAATTGAACCAGGCACATCAACAAAAATCAATAAAAAACACACATAAAAGATACTGATCCACCAGATTAACCTAAACAAAAGTCTACCAACACCATCACACACTGGCAGCAGATACTGTTCATGTCTCCGATTGCATTAAGTCTCAAGATCCCACAGAGCACTTACAAAAATGTCATCAAATCACAGACAAAAGAAAGAGACACTGATTTGACAACTTTGATGACCAAGAAGGAAAGTTTAGACACCTCAAGGTAAAGTCAAACCAAAGTCAGCTGTTCTACAATGCTCCTAAACAAGCAACTGCATGATAAAGAGTTTTGGCTGCTTGATGTCACCTCACCTCCATGCCATGGCATCATAAGCCAGGGTGGGTGTAAGGTCACTGAATCTTGTGAATGAACATCTGCTAGCCTCTTGGTTTATGACACATGAAAGAGTTGAATTCTCATGAATACATCTGGTTTAGAAGGGTAGGAAGCTGTTTTGGCTCTTTAACGAGCAGGTGTTCTCTCTCTGGTGCTCAAACCCAAGTTTGTCCACAGGTAAGAGAGCTAGTGTATGGGTTTAATGTTCTTTCATATTTCAACATGTACCACTCTTTCTCATAAGCTTTTCAACTAGCAACAGTATTCTGGCATTATGTCTGCGATGTCTGTGAGAAATGACACAATGTTACAATATCATATGAGATGTTCCCTTAAGACAAAACCACACTGTTTACAAACTCATTGCGTGTAGCATTTCTCACAACCAAAAAACAAAAAACAAACAGGAGTATATATGGTGTTACTCAACTCCTTGTTGCCAAGAGGATGGCTACAATGCAGTGGTATGTAAAGCAGATGGACTTATGTTTGTTCATTCTTAATGAGAGAAAATCCAGGTCATTGCACTTAAATCTGTCAATATATCCTTCCTGTTATAAGCATTCCTTTACATGTAATTTTTCATCAATACAAAACTTAAACATTCTAAATTCAGCTATAAAATTTCACTTGCATTCCACAAATCATGTCTGCTAAATACTCTGACAGTTCTGCTCTCCACATTTTCAGTTAAGTTAGGTAAAAGAATTTACAACCATTCAAAATCTTAAAATACACTGACCTAGATGTTTCAATGTGATAATAATAATAATAATAATATATACGTGCGTATGTGGGTGGGTTGGGCCATTCTTTCGTCTGTTTTCTTGTGCTACCTTGCTAACGCAGGAGACAGCGACTAAGTATAACAGAGATGTGGATTGGGGAGAAAGAATACTTCCCACGCATTCCTCACGTGTCATAGAAGGCAACTGAAGGGGATGGGAACGGGGGGCTGGAAACCCTCCCCTCCTTGTATTTTAACTTTCTAAAAGGGGAAACAGAAGAAGGAGTCATGCGGGTAGTGCTCATCCTCCTCGAAGGCTCAGATTGGGGTGTCTAAATGTGTGTGGATGTAAACAAGATGAGAAAAAAGGAGATATAGGTAGTATGTTTGACGAAAGGAACCTGGATGTTTTGGCTCTGAGTGAAACGAAGCTCAAGGGTAAAGGAGAAGAGTGGTTTGGGAATGTCTTGGGAGTAAAGTCAGGGACTTTAGAGAGGACAAGAGCAAGGGAAGGAGTAGCACTACTCCTGAAACAGGAGTGGTGGGAGTATGTGATAGAGTGTAAGAAAGTAAACTCTAGACTGATATGGGTAAAACTGAAAGTTGATGGAAAGAGATGGGTGATTAATGGTGCATATGCACCTGGGAATGAAAAGAAGGATCATGAGAGGCAAGTGTTTTGGGAACAGCTGAATGAGTGTGTTACTGGTTTTGATGCACGAGACCGAGTAATAGTGATGGGTGATTTGAATGCAAAGGGGAGTAATGTGGCAGTTGAGGGAATAATTGGTATACATGGGGTGTTCAGTGTTGTAAATGGAAATGGTGAAGAGATTCTAGAGTTATGTGCTAAAAAAGGACTGGTGATTGGGAATACCTGGTTTAAAAAGAGAGATATACATAAGTATACATATGTAAATAGGAGAGATGGCCAGAGAGCATTATTGGATTACGTGTTAATTGATAGGCCCGCGAAAGAGAGACTTTTGGATGTAAATGTGCTGAGAGGTGCAACTGGAGGATGTCTGATCATTATCTTGTGGAGGCGAAGGTGAAGATTTGTAGGGGTTTTCAGAAAAGAAGACAGAATGTTGGGGTGAAGAGAGTGGTGAGAGTAAGTGAGCTTGGGAAGGAGACTTGTGTTAGGAAGTACCAGGAGAGACAGAGTACAGAATGGAAAAAGATGAGAACAAAGGAGGTAAGGGGAGTGGGGGAGGAATGGGATGTATTTAGGGAAGCAGTGATGGCTTGCGCAAAAGATGTTTGTGGCATGAGAAGGGTGGGAGGTGGGCAGATTAGAAAGGGTAGTGAGTGGTGGGATGAAGAAGTAAGATTATTAGCGAAAGAGACGAGAGAGGCATTTGGACAATTTTTGCAGGGAAAAAATGCAAATGAGTGGGAGATGTATAAAAGAAAGAGGCAGGAAATCAAGAGAAAGGTGCAAGGGGTGAAAAAGAGGGCAAATGAGAGTTGGGGTGAGAGAGTATCATTAAATTTTAGGGAGAATAAAAAGATGTTTTGGAAGGAGGTAAATAGAGTGCGTAAGACAAGGGAACAAATGGGAACTTCAGTGAAGGGGGCTAATGGGGAGGTGATAACAAGTAGTGGTGATGTGAGAAGGAGATGGAATGAGTATTTTGAAGGTTTGTTGAATGTGTTTGATGATAGAGTGGCAGATATAGGGTGTTTTGGTCGAGGTGGTGTGCAAAGTGAGAGGGTTAGGGAAAATGATTGGGTAATCAGAGAAGAGGTAGTAAAAGCTTTGCGGAAGATGAAAGCCGGCAAGGCAGCAGGTTTGGATGGTATTGCAGTGGAATTTATTAAAAAAGGGGGTGACTGTATTGTTGACTGGTTGGTACGGTTATTTAATGTATGTATGATTCATGGTGAGGTGCCTGAGGATTGGCGGAATGCGTGCATAGTGCCATTGTACAAAGGCAAAGGGAATAAGAGTGAGTGCTCAAATTACAGAGGTATAAGTTTGTTGAGTATTCCTTGGAAATTATATGGGAGGGTATTGATTGAGAGGGTGAAGGCATGTACAGAGCATCAGATTGGGGAAGAGCAGTGTGGTTTCAGAAGTGGTAGAGGATGTGTGGATCAGGTGTTTGCTTTGAAGAAGGTATGTGAGAAATACTTAGAAAAGCAAATGGATTTGTATGTAGCATTTATGGATCTGGAGAAGGCATATGATAGAGTTGATAGAGATGCTCTGTGGAAGGTGTTAAGAATATATGGTGTGGGAGGCAAGTTGTTAGAAGCAGTGAAAAGTTTTTATCGAGGATGTAAGGCATTTGTACGTGTAGGAAGAGAGGAAAGTGATTGGTTCTCAGTGAATGTAGGTTTGCGGCAGGGGTGTGTGATGTCTCCATGGTTGTTTAATTTGTTTATGGATGGGGTTGTTAGGGAGGTGAATGCAAGAGTTTTGGAAAGAGGGGCAAGTATGAAGTCTGTTGGGGATGAGAGAGCTTGGGAAGTGAGTCAGTTGTTGTTCGCTGATGATACAGCGCTGGTGGCTGATTCATGTTAGAAACTGCAGAAGCTGGTGACTGAGTTTGGTAAAGTGTGTGAAAGAAGAAAGTTAAGAGTAAATGTGAATAAGAGCAAGGTTATTAGGTACAGTAGGGTTGAGGGTCAAGTCAATTGGGAGGTAAGTTTGAATGGAGAAAAACTGGAGGAAGTAAAGTGTTTTAGATATCTGGGAGTGGATCTGGCAGCTGATGGAACCATGGAAGCGGAAGTGAATCATAGGGTGGGGGAGGGGGCGAAAATCCTGGGAGCCTTGAAGAATGTTTGGAAGTCGAGAACATTATCTCGGAAAGCAAAAATGGGTATGTTTGAAGGAATAGAGGTTCCAACAATGTTGTATGGTTGCGAGGCGTGGGCTATGGATAGAGTTGTGCGCAGGAGGGTGGATGTGCTGGAAATGAGATGTTTGAGGACAATGTGTGGTGTGAGGTGGTTTGATCGAGTAAGTAATGTAAGGGTAAGAGAGATGTGTGGAAATAAAAAGAGCATGGTTGAGAGAGCAGAAGAGGGTGTTTTGAAATGGTTTGGGCACATGGAGAGAATGAGTGAGGAAAGATTGACCAAGAGGATATATGTGTCAGAGGTGGAGGGAACAAGGGGAAGTGGGAGACCAAACTGGAGGTGGAAAGATAGAGTGAAAAAGATTTTGAGTGATCGGGGCCTAAATATGCAGGAGGGTGAAAGGCGGGCAAGGAATAGAGTGAATTGGATTCCAAGATAACGTTCTCGACTTCCACACATTTTTCAACATTCCCAGAACTTTCAACCCCTCCTCCACCCTATGATTCACTTCTGCTTCCGTGGTTCCATCTGCTGCTAAATCCACTCCCAGATACCTAAAACACTTCACTTCCTCCAGTTTTTCTCCATTCAAACTTACCTCCTAACTGACTTGTCCCTCAACCCTACTGTACCTAATAACCTTGCTCTTATTCACATTTACTCTCAGCTTTCTTCTTTCACACACTTTACCAAATTCAGTCACCAGTTTCTGCAGTTTCTCAACCGAATCAGCCACCAGCGCTGTATCATCAGTGAACAACAACTGACTCACTTCCCAAGCTCTCTCATCCCCAACAGACTGCACATTTGCCCCTCTTTCCAAAACATCTTGCATTCACCTCCCTAACAACCCCATCCATAAACAAATTAAACAACTATGGAGACATCACACACCCCTGCCGCAAACCAACATTCACTGAGAACCAATCACTTTCCTCTCTTCCTACATGTACACATACCTTACATTCTTGATAAAAACCTCCCACACCATATATTCTTAATACCTTCCACAGAGCATCTCTTTCAACTCTATCATATGCCTTCTCCAGATCCATAAATGCTACATACAAATCCATTTGCTTTTCTAAGTATTTCTCACATACATTTTTCAAAGCAAACACCTGATCCACACATCCTCTACCACTTCTGAAACCACACTGCTCTTCCCCAATCTGATGCTCTGTACATGCCTTCACCCTTTCAATCAACACCCTCCCATATAATTTCCCAGGAATACTCAACAAACTTATACCTCTGTAATTTGAGCACTCACTCTTATCCCCTTTGCCTTTGTACAATGGCACTATGCAAGCATCCCGCCAGTCCTCAGGCACCTCACCATGAGTCATACATACATTAAGTAACCTTACCAACCAGTCAACACTACAGTCACCCCCTGTTTTAATAAATTCCACTGCAATTCCATCGAAACCTGCTGTCTTGCCAGCTTTCATCTTCCGCAGAGCTTTTACTACCTCTTCTCTGTTTACCAAATCATTCTCCCTAGCCCTCTCACTTTGCACACCACCTTGACCATAACACCCTATATCTGCCACTCTATCATCAAACACATTCAACAAACCTTCAAAATTCTCACTCCATCTCCTTCTCACATCACCACTACTTGTTATTACCTCCCCATTTGCCCCCTTCACTGATGTTCCCATTTGTTCCCTTGTCTTACACACCTTATTTACCTCCCCCCCAAAACATCTTTTTATTCTCCCTAAAATTTAACGAAAGTCTCTTCCCCCAACTCTCATTTACCCTCTTTTTCACCTCTTGCACCTTTCTCTTAACCTCCTGCCTCTTTCATTTATACATCTCCCAGTCATTTGCACTATTTCCCTGAAAAAATCATCCAAATGCCTCTCTCTTCTCTTTCACTAATTTTTTTTTTTTTTTTCAAACTATTCGCCATTTCCCGCATTAGCGAGGTAGCGTTAAGAACAGAGGACTGGGCCATCGAGGGAATATCCTCACCTGGCCCCCTTCTCTGTTCCTTCTTTTGGAAAATTAAAAAAAATTGAGAGGGGAGGATTTCCAGCCCCCCGCTCCCTCCCCTTTTAGTCGCCTTCTACGACACGCAGGGAATACGTGGGAAGTATTCTTTCTCCCCTATCCCCAATAATCTTACTTATTCATCCCATCACTCACTACCCTTTCTAATCTGCCCACCTCCCACGCTTCTCATGCCACAGGCATCTTTTGCACAAGCCATCACTGCTTCCTAAATACATCCCATTCCTCCCCCACTTCCCTTACGTCCTTTGTTCTCACCTTTTTCCATTCTGTACTCAGCCTCTCCTGGTATTTCCTCACACACGTCTTTTTCCCAAGCTCACTTACTCTCACCACTCTCTTCACCCCAACATTCTCTCTTCTTTTCTGAAAACCTCTACAAATCTTCACATTCGCCTCCACAAGATAATGATCAGACATTTCCTCCCTTTAAAACATATATATGATTAACCATTTCTACAATGCTTAAGACTGTTTCAAGATTTTTTCATCTCTAGTATCTCTATTCCTCTATGCACCAATAATACTGTACTCCTACCAATTTATTATTTTCTTTCATACCTGTTTGCCATATCCCACATTTGCAAAGCTGTGACTAAAGCAGACAACTGGGCCTTAAGTATTAGAGATACAGATCCTCACTTAGTTCCTTACTCAGTTAATTTTTTGGGAGAGTAATAATACTGCAGGGAAAGAGTTCCCTCTAACCCCCTACTCTATCATATTTATCGATTAATTGCCCCCCCAACTTTGTATTTATAATAAGAATTCCCATAGTTTCTCTTATTTCTTCCTTGAATTTTCTTCATACTGAAAATAAAGTATTACATAAAAAGAAACAAGTGCTGCAGGATTATCACCTTAAATTTACTAATAACCAATAAACTAAATATACAAATGCAATCATAAATGAATTAACAATATGAGTTAAAGTAAACTGTCTAGCTGAACAAGAAGAGGAGGCATATTACTTATTCTACACAGCTTACTCTGCCTGCATGTGGTATTTTTGTATGTATGTTGACTGTGTGAATTCACTGGAATATGAAGATGACCAGAAAAGATAAAATCCATCCAGCAAATTCTGTTACCATGTTTTACTTGCCCATTATATTTGTCGTATCACCAAGTTAAACTTGTTCCATTATATTATGCACTGCAAACAATGCCTAGTACTAAAATAAAATAAGTGTTCCCCATAGATATCTAACAATCTACTCCTCAAAAAGCCTCACCTCATTCACTTTCTCAAGAGCCTCTGAGGAGAGAGCTGTTGCCTTCCCATCCTCCTCAGACTTAACCTTGCCAGTAGGGGGCATCTTGTCCAGTATATTGGTCTTTTTCTTGGTTACCTTCAACTCTGTCTTCTGTGTGGCCTGGTACCCATCTGGAGATATAAAAATACTGAATGTAACATAAACACTTAGGGTAATTCATATTGAGCTATCAAATATTAAATGCAATTTCTTATATTCTGTAAGTATTAAAGAAAAATGTCTATTACTCACATATCAACAATCCACAAGTCTTAACTATCTGTACATTTTCTAAAGCTAGACAATATCTGCTAAAAGACAGCAACCACTCAATGGAAAAATACTTCACATATGTTTCACATTCCCAAACACTGGGTTAAATAACTTGTGCTCTGGCCTACAACCAAACTAGCTTCAGATCCTACAAAATTCATTGTTCATTCTATCAGGCATGCATTTCAGGTAATCAAATTTTGCCTTATACATTTAAAGGTTATGACAATTATTACCTGATTTTTTTCATGAAAAGGCAACATTTCTTACATTTCTTGTACAGGTCCATGACATAATGTATGCACTCGCCAGAATAGCCTGGGATAACTGGTCACTAGGTACATGACCCAGTAGTTTGCTAACTCAAAATGAGTCACTTCCAGGCACCCATAACTCACATCCTCAGGGGTTAACAATATGCATGAGTGGAACTTAAAATGTGCAAATAAAACACTCTACATGTACAGAAAGGTAAA
Source organism: Panulirus ornatus (assembly GCF_036320965.1). Lineage (NCBI taxonomy): Eukaryota > Metazoa > Arthropoda > Malacostraca > Decapoda > Palinuridae > Panulirus > Panulirus ornatus. The sequence goes on along the minus strand of NC_092243.1, from coordinate 46,707,195 downwards.
TACAGTATATATAAACAGCATATGCATCCACTCTTATCACACTTTCTCCTCCATATTTCAACATTTCAACCATAGTCCCATCTAATCCAGGTGCTTTTCTCAATCTCAACCTCATTATTGCCCCTTTTACTACCTTCTTGCTATAGGCCCCTGCACTTTTACCCTTTTCCTCCCATCCTCCATAACCATGCATATAGAAACTGCTTCCTCACTTTATCCCACACTCATCAGTTCTTCAAAATACTCTTTCCACCATCTTTTCACTTCCTCCTTTTGTTTCAGCTACTTCCCTTCCCTACTTCTCACATATACATTTCAGCCTTACATCAACCTCTTTCCTTTTTCTATATATTTTTTTTTATTATTTATTTTGCTTTGTCGCTGTTTCCCGCGTTAACGAGGTAGCGCAAGGAAACAGACGAAAGAATGGCCCAACCCACCCACATACACATGTATATACATACACGTCCACACACGCAAATATCCATACCTATAAATCTCAACGTATACATGTATATACACACACAGACATATACATATATACACATGTACATAATTCATACTGTCTGACTTTATTCCCATCGCCACCTCACCACACATGGAATAACAACCCCCTCCCCCCTCATGTGTGCGAGGCAGCACTAGGAAAAGACAACAAAGGCCACATTCGTTCACACTCAGTCTCTAGCTGTCATGTAATAATGCACCGAAACCACAGCTCCCTTTCCACATCCAGGCCCCACACAACTTTCCATGGTTTAACCCAGATGCTTCACATGCCCTGGTTCAATCCACTGACAGCACGTCGGCCCCGGTATACCACATCGTTCCAATTCACTCTATTCCTTGCATGCCTTTCACCCTCCTGCATGTTCAGGCCCCGATCACTCAAAATCTTTTTCACTCCATCTTTCCACCTCCAATTTGGTCTCCCACTTCTCCTCGTTCCCTCCACCTCTGACACATATATCCTCTTGGTCAATCTTTCCTCACTCATTCTCTCCATGTGACCAAACCATTTCAAAACACCCTCTTCTGCTCTCTCAACCACACACTTTTTATTTCCACACATCTCTCTTACCCTTACATTACTTACTTGATCAAACCACCTCACACCACATATTGTCCTCAAACATCTCATTTCCAGCACATCCACCCTCCTCCGCACAAGTCTATCCATAGCCCATGCCTCGCAACCATACAACATTGTTGGAACCACTATTCCTTCAAACATACCCATTTTTGCTTTCCGAGATAATGTTCTCGACTTCCAAACATTCTTCAAGGCTCCCAGAATTTTCGCCCCCTCCCCCACCCTATGATTCACTTCCACTTTCATGGTTCCATCTGCTGCCAGATCCACTCCCAGATATCTAAAACACTTTACTTCCTCCAGTTTTTCTCCATTCAAACTTACCTCCCAATAGACTTGACCCTCAACTATCTATCTATCTATATTCATCTATTTATTCATTTATTATACTTTGTCGCTGTCTCCCACGTTAGCGAGGTAACACAAGGAAACAGACAAAAGAATGGCCCAACCCACCCACATACATATGTATATACATACAAATCCACACACAGCACATATACTTATCTATACATCTCAACGCATACATATATATATATACACACACAGACATATACATATATGCACATGTACATAATTCATACAGTCTGCCCTTATTCATTCCCGTCACCACCCCGCCACACATGAAATGAAAACCCCCTCCCCTCGCATGTGTGCGAGGTAGTGCTAGAAAAGGCAACAAAGGCCACATTCATTCACACTCAGTCTCTAGCTTTCATGTATAATGCATCGAAACCACAGCTCCCTTTCCACATCCAGGCCCCACAAAACTTTCCATAGTTTACCCCAAACGCTTCACATGCCCTGGTTCAATCCACTGACAGCACGTCGACCCCGGTATACCACATCGTTCCAATTCACTCTATTTCTTGCACGCCTTTCACCCTGCTGCATCCATATACTTACCTATATATATCTCTGATGCCTGTTCCAACTGAAACTCCCTCAAAGGAGTGGCAATGGCAACAGAGTCTCCATAACAAAAGATCTCCAGTGCTGCTTCTTTGCCCTTAGGGCCTCCCTCTTAACAGACTACTGGCAGAGGGCAAGTGTATCGCAGTGTTTGCAGAGGCTCCTACCTAATGTTCCAAGTGACTTACTTCTATCTAATGTTCCTAGCTACTACTACCTTTTTCACCTCCCTCAAGTACAATTTCTTGTTTTCCCTAAGTTTTTCACTCAATATTCTTCCAAAATCTTTATCTACTCTTTCTTTGCTTTCCTCTATCAGCTTCTTAACATTCCACTTACATATCTTACTGTCTTCCCTTTATACTCTTCTCCTTAGCAAGTTTGTGGCTAATTCTATTTATCTGTATCTCCAATGCCTGTTCCCACCTTGAACTCCCTCAAGGGGGTGGCCACAGCAATAGTGTCTCCATAACTAGTAAACTCCACTGCTGCTTTTTAGCCTTTAGTGTCTCGCCCTTAACAAGCCACTGGCAAAGGGCAACTTTTCCACAGTTTTTGCAGAGGCTCCTACCTAATGTTCCAACTAACTATTTCTACCTAATGCTCCTACCTAATATTTCTACCCACTACTTCTACCTAAAGCTCCTGCCTACTGCTCCTTCTGTTTTGCCAAAAGGCAGGGCTAGTGCATATTGCTCACCACAAAAAAATCTAAAGTTACAAAGAATGAGCTGTATAAATCATGTATTTTCAGGTGTCATGTGTGAAAAGAGGGTTTGTATGTTTGTGGACAGTATGCCAGTAGTCTATATCTGGATGAGGCAGAAAGAAAAGACATAAGTGGATGAGAAGAGTAAAACTTGACATCCACTAAAGTGCTGGTTCACAACATAGCTGTCACTAACTCTCCTGATATCCAGGTCCTTGGCTGCCTACCAACTACCTCCAACTTTATGACTAATTCATACACTTGTAATGACATGTAATAGATGATAGGCAGCCAACAACCAGGGAGTTATATTACCAGTACTACCCACCAAGGTATCAGGAGGGTTGGTCATAAATATGTTGTGAGCCAGTGCTTCAGTCGAAGTCAAACTGCACTCTTACCCAGGTAGCTCTCTGTTCTTTCAGCATCACCAACACATGGACTACTGGCATTCTGTACACAAATATGCAATCTCTCATTGTTACACATAACACTTAACTCAAACAGCTCATTCTTTGTAACTCTATATTTTCCTGTGGTGAGCACTATGCTAGCCCTACCTTTTGGCAAAATGGCAGGAGCAACAGATGGAAGTAGTATGTACATACATTTAGGGAGGATCATTAAGTATAAACATCAGGTAGAAGTAGTATGTAGGAACATTAGGCAGCAGAAAGTTGGAACTAGGTAGGAGCCTCTGCAAGCACTGCTTAATTTGCCCTCTGCTAGTGGCCTGTTAAGGGTGAGGCAATAAAGGTTAAAAAGTGGCAGTAGAGTTCACTAGTTATGGAGACTCTTCTGCTGTGGCCACCATCTTGTATCAGAGATATAGGTAGATAAATAGATAGAAAACGGATTATATAAATAATATTTTTTATTTTTTTATTTTGCTTTGTCGCTGTCTCCCGCGTTTGCGAGGTAGCACAAGGAAACAGACGAAAGAAATGGCCCAACCCACCCCCATACACATGTATATACACACACGTCCACACACGCAAATATACATACCTATATATCTCAATGTACACATATATATACACACACAGACACATACATATATACCCATACACACAATTCACACTGTCTGCCTTTATTCATTCCCATCGCCACCTCGCCACACATGGAATACCATCCCCCTCCCCCCTCATGTGTGCGGGGTAGCGCTAGGAAAAGACAACAAAGGCCTCATTCGTTCACACTCAGTCTCTAGCTGTCATGCAATAATGCCCTAAACCACAGCTCCCTTTCCACATCCAGGCCCCACACAGCTTTCCATGGTTTACCCAAGACGCTTCACATGCCCTGATTCAATCCACTGACAGCACGTCAACCCCGGTATACCACATCGATCCAATTCACTCTATTCCTTGCACGCCTTTCACCCTCCTGCATGTTCAGGCCCCGATCACTCAAAATCTTTTTCACTCCATCTTTCCACCTCCAATTTGGTCTCCCACTTCTCCTCGTTCCCTCCACCTCTGACACATATATCCTCTTGGTCAATCTTTCCTCACTCATTCTCTCCATGTGCCCAAACCATTTCAAAACACCCTCTTCTGCTCTCTCAACCACACTCTTTTTATTTCCACACATCTCTCTTACCCTTACATTACTTACTTGATCAAACCACCTCACACCACACATTGTCCTCAAACATCTCATTTCCAGCACATCCACCCTCCTGCACACAACTCTATCCATAGCCCACGCCTCGCAACCATACAACATTGTTGGAACCACTATTCCTTCAAACATACCCATTTTTGCTTTCCGAGATAATGTTCTCGACTTCCAAACATTCTTCAAGGCTCCCAGAATTTTCGCCCCCCTCCCCCACCCTATGATTCACTTCCGCTTCCATGGTTCCATCCGCTGCCAGATCCACTCCCAGATATCTAAAACACTTCACTTCCTCCAGTTTTTCTCCATTCAAACTTACCTCCCAATTTACTTGACCCTCAACCCTACTGTACCTAATAACCTTGCTCTTGTTTACGTTTATTCTTAACCTTCTTCTTTCACACACTTTACCAAACTCAGTCATCAGCTTCTGCAGTTTCTCATATGAATCAGCCACCAGAGCTGTATCACCAGCGAACAACAACTGACTCACTTCCCAAGCTCTCTCATCCACAACAGACTTCATACTTGCCCCTCTTTCCAAAACTCTTGCATTCACCTCCCTAACAACCCCATCCATAAACAAATTAAACAACCATGGAGACATCACACACCCCTGCCGCAAACCTACATTCACTGAGAACCAATCACTTTCCTCTCTTCCTACACGTACACACGCCTTACTTTTTTCTTTTTTTTTTTTATACTTTGTCGCTGTCTCCCGCGTTAGCGAGGTAGCGCAAGGAAACAGACGAAAGAAATGGCCCAACCCCCCCCCATACACATGTACATACACATGTCCACACACGCAAATATACATACCTACACAGCTTTCCATGGTTTACCCCGGACGCTTCACATGCCTTGATTCAATCCACTGACAGCACGTCAACCCCTGTATACCACATCGCTCCACTTCACTCTATTCCTTGCCCTCCTTTCACCCTCCTGCATGTTCAGGCCCCGATCACACAAAATCCTTTTCACTCCATCTTTCCACCTCCTTACATCCTCGATAAAAACTTTTCACTGCTTCTAACAACTTGCCTCCCACACCATATATTCTTAATACCTTCCACAAAGCATCTCTATCAACTCTATCATATGGCTACTCCAGATCCATAAATGCTACATACAAATCCATTTGCTTTTCTAAGTATTTCTCACATACATTCTTCAAAGCAAACACCTGATCCACACATCCTCTACCACTCCTGAAACCACACTGCTCTTCCCCAATCTGATGCTCTGTACTACCTTCACCCTCTCAATCAATACCCTCCCATATAATTTCCCAGGAATATCCCCTTTGCCTTTGTACAATGGCACTATGCAAGCATTCCGCCAATCCTCAGGCACCTCACCATGAGTCATACATACATTAAATAACCTTACCAACCAGTCAACAATACAGTCACCCCCTTTTTTAATAGATTCCACTGCAATACCATCCAAACCTGCTGCCTTGACAGCTTTCATCTTCTGCAAAGCTTTTACTACCTCTTCCCTGTTTACCAAATCATTCTCCCTAACCCTCTCACTTTCCACACCACCTCAACCAAAACACCCTATATCTGCTACTCTATCATCAAACACATTCAACAAACCTTCAAAATACTCACTCCATCTCCCTCTCACATCACCACTACTTATCACCTCCCCATTAGCCCCCTTCACTGAAGTTCCCATTTGCTCCCTTGTCTTACGCACTTTATTTACCTTCTTCCAAAACATCTTTTTATTCTCCCTAAAATTTAATGATACTCTCTCACCCCAACTCTCATTTGCCCTCTTTTTCACCTCTTGCACCTTTCTCTTGACCTCTTGCCTCTTTCCTTTATACATCTCCCACTCATTTGCATTTTTTCCCTGCAAAAATCGTCCAAATGCCTCTCTCTTCTCTTTCACTAATAATCTTACTTCTTCATCCCACCACTTGCTACCTTTTCTAATCAACCCACCTTCCACTCTTCTCATGCCACAAGCATCTTTTGTGCAAGCCATCACTGCTTCCCTAAATACATCCCATTCCTCCCCCACTCCCCTTACAATATTAGGAAATATATTGTAACAAAAATATGGGCAGCACAACAATGTATAGTTTAGACAGTTTTCAGAGCATGGAGGGGAGTGTGAAGCTGTTGTCCCACAGTTCAAAACACATCTTATCAGGTGAATTATATAGTAAATTGTATTTTTTGTATATTTTTCCACACATTCCTCTTCTCTTAAGCACTTTCTTACCTAATACATGAAATAATCATTAACCACACATCAAGAAAGAATTATCCTGGGGAAGGAAAAAATACTCCCCACATACTTCTCGCATGTCATAGAAGGCGACTAAAAGGGGTGGGAGGAGGAGATTGGAAATCCTCCCCTCCTGTATTATTTTCCAAAAGAAGGGCAGAGAAGGGAGCCAAGGGAGGAATTTTTCCTCTAAGGCTCAGTAATCTGTTCTTGGCACTACCTCACTAAAGTGGGAAATGGCAAACATGTATAAAAAGATATCAGAGAGAATATGCAACAAAACCTTACCTAGTCTACCCTAGAGTTCTGAAGAAAAGAGGAAGTGACAAATAGGGAGATTCCTGTCTATCATTTTCTATGTGTGTTGTATATTACTTTTACAGCTTGGATAACATCTTGAGTGTTACTTGGTGCATCATATGTATTACCTACAAAATGTTTTCAGTATATTTTGTGATTTTTCTTTTTTGCCCACAGACCTTAATCCCTCATTTACTTGGAAGTGGTTCCATGATATAGTGCAATTTGATAGTACAAAAACGTTTATGTTACCTATCTACTGCTATATCATGACCCTATTATATCATATCCTGCTATATCATGACCCTGTTGTATCATATAATCCTTCCAGGAATTTTACTTATCCAAAAGACATAAACATATCAATGTACAAACTAACGGGATGGAAAATGACGTAGTTAAATATGCACTTGTTGAGAGGGTAAAGTTCTAATGATGGCAGATACCAATTATAACAAGAGAGACTGGGGTAATTTGGATTCTCATGGTGACAGATTCATGGAAATGAAGATTTCAGAGTGTACACAGGAAAATTTTCTACACCAATATGTTAATAAATAAGGATGGCAGAAAGTAAATGAGCTTCGAAACGTGCAGTGAAGATATAAACCGCACAACAGCCAGCCAGAATTCGAAACGTACAAGAGAGCAGGGAATGAATACAGCAGGATAAGAAAGATGGATGTGGAAAGGGAGCTGTGGTTTCGGTGCATCATACATGACAGCTAAAGGCTGAGAGTGAACGAATGTGGCCTTTGTTGTCTTTCCCTAGCGCTAACTCGCACACACATGGGGGGAAGGGTTGTCATTTCATGTGTGGCAGGGTGGCAACGGGAATGAATAAGGGCAGACAGTATGAATTACGTACATGTGTATATATGTATATGTCTGTGTGTGTATATATATGTATACATTGAGATGTATAGGTACGTATATGTGCGTGTGGACGTGTATGTATATACATGTGTATTTGGGTGGGTTGGACCATTCTTTCGTCTGTTTCCTTGCACTACCTTGCTAACGCGGGAGACAGCGACAAAGTATAATAAAAAAAAATAAAGAAAGAAAGATGGAACAAAAAGCTTTGAAAAGAACAGTGTGAACAAGGCAACAGAAAATCTAAAACTATTTTCATAAAGAGGGACCTCTCAATTTATGTGTATTTGATTTAAGCAGTTTTCTAGAATAATGCACAGGCATTTACCTCTTTAAATTACACAGGGTTAAGTTTGGGGTGACATGATCATCACTGGGCTGGTATCGTGGTGGTGTAGCATTGCCAGCACCATACAAGAAGCACATGTATGCATGGCATGGATATGGTCAACAGTCATAAAATGTTACAGTACATTTTGGAAAGAGGGGCAAGTATGCAGACTGTTGTGTATGAGAGAGCTTGGGAAGTGAGTCAGTTGTTGTTCGCTGATGATACAGCACTGGTGGCTGATTCAGGTGAGAAACTGTAGAAGCTGGTGACTGAGTTTGGTAAAGTGTGTGAAAGAAGAAAGCTGAGAGTAAATGTGAATAAGAGCAAGGTTATTAGGTACAATAGGGTTGAGGGACAAGTCAATTGGGAGGTAAGTTTGAATGGAGAAAAACTGGAGAAAGTGAAATGTTTTAGATATCTGGGAGTGGATTTGGCAGCGGATGGAACCATGGAAGCGGAAGTGAAACATCGGGTGGGGGAGGGGGCGAAAGTTCTGGGAGCGTTGAAGAATGTGTGGAAGTCAAGAACATTACCTCGGAGAGCAAAAATGGGTATGTTTGAAGGAATAGTGGTTCCAACAATGTTATATGGTTGCGAGGCATGGGCTATGGATAGAGTTGTGTGGAGGAGGGTGGATGTGCTTGAAATGAGATGTTTGAGGACAATATGTAGTGTGAGGTGGTTTGATCGAGTAAGTAATAATATGGTGAGAGAGATGTGTGGTAATAAAAAGAGTGTGGTTGAGAGAGCAGAAGAGGGTGTTTTGAAATGGTCTGGTCACATGGAGCGAATGAGTGAGGAAAGACTGACCAAGAGGTGGAGAGAATGAGGAGAAGTGGGAGACCAAATTGGAGGTGGAAAGATGGAGTGAAAAAGATTTTGAGTGATCGGGGCCTGAACATGCAGGAGGGTGTAAGGTGTGCAAGGAATAGAGTGAACTGGAACAATGTGGTATACCGGGGTCGAGGTGCTCTCAATGGATTGAACCAGGGCATGTGAAGCGTCTGGGGTAAACCATGAAAAGTTCTATGGGGCCTGGATGTGGAAAGGGAGCTGTGGTTTCAGTTCATTATTACATGACAGCTAGAGACTTAGTGTGAACGAATGTGGCCTTTGTTGTCTTTTCCTAGTGCTACCTCGCGCACATGATGGGGTAGGGCGTTGTTATTTCATGTGTGGCGGGGTGGTGATGGAAATGAATAAAGGCAGACAGTGTGCATTATGTACTTGTGTATATATGTACATGTCTGTGTGAGTATATATATGTATACGTTGAGATGTATAGGTATGTATATTTGCGTGTGTGGATGTGTATGTATATACATGTGTATGTGGGTGGGTTGGGCCATTCTTTCGTCTGCTTCCTTGTGCTACCTCGCTAACGCGGGAGACAGCGACAAAGCAAACTAAAAATAAATAAATAAATAAATTAAAATAAATTGCACCAAAGCATCTTTCAAGTTCTCCAGATACCACGTGGTGCTATGAAGAGTAAGACCATCGCCACTGAGATTAAGATGGATGTGTTTAAACATTATGAGCAAAGTGAATGAACAGCTGATATCAAGCAGCCATTGGACTTAGCAAGTCTACTTTACAGACTATATGTGATGGTGTAGAAAAGATCAGGGAGACTGCAAAGAGTGGAACATGAATCACTGCATCTAAGACTTCATATTCCTGAAATTCAATCATGAAGAGAAAGATACAAATGTTGGACACATGGATCAAACACCAAACTCAAGAGAATGTTCCTGTAGCATGCTTGTGATACAAGCAAGTCTCGGTTGGTTTGCAAACTTTTGGAAATACTACAATTACCATAATATCAAGATACCTGGTGAGGCTGCTTCTGCAATGTTGCTGCAGTGAAAAATTTCTCAGGAGCCCTCAGAACCATTATTGTAAAAGGCATTTTTCTCCTAAGCAGATTTTTAATGTGGATGAGAGCAGATTATTATGGAAGAGAATACCTTCTAGAGTCTACATTTCCTGTGAAGAGAAGACTGCACCTGGCTTCAAAGTCTGTTATTTTCTGATTATATCATTAAAATTCATTGCAAAGTATGTATGTTACAGTATTTTATGTCTCTTGGTACATGTATTCCATAATTTTTGACTGGGATGGTATTGCACTAAAAATGAAACCCCCTTACCTCCATTACTTATATCATTTGATTTATGTATTTTTGGTTTACTCAACCCTTTCCAAGAACATTACTATCATGTAAACTGAGAGGTCCCTGTATTCATCAGGACCAATTGTCAGTTAAAGAGCAGTCAATCTGGCTATGGGATTCGGAGGGAAACTAGAGGGTAATATGTGAGGAAATGAATGACAAGTTCAACAATATTTTTCACTGTGAAAGACAATTTAGCCTTAACTCTAATAAGATGGATGGAAGAGGTTTTAGGATGCAATGAGACATCTAGAAAAGACATAAACGAAATACTAAAGGACCTTGACCATAAAACGCTCATGGTCCTGATGATATTTTACAATGTGTTGAAAGTGTGAAGATACACTTAATGACCCGCTTGTATACTGTTCAAGATGTCACTGGAAAAAGTCAAAATGCCAATAGGTTGGAAAAGGTCAAATGCCATATCTTTCCATTAGGAAGAAGCCAGGGAAGAGGTACTGAGCTAAAAACCAGTTCACTGATGAATATGGAAAAATAATTAAAATGGAAATGGATGACTTCCTGCTGATGAGAAATAAAAAAGTGAAAGATGACATATCTACAGGGAAAGGGGGTCAAGTGAAATGAATTAGTTATATTAACATGAGAATGAGCTCTTTTAGACAAAATGGAGAGCTAGTTGGACTGTTTGTTTCTGGACTTCCAGAATGCATCTGACATTGTAACTCATGGAAGGCTGATTGAGAAGATGGATCATCAGGATCACGATTATCTTAGTGGAAGAAAATGGAGGACACATGTTGGGGGAGCCTTCTCAAAATGTGAGGTTAACAGTGGAGTCCTGCAAGATTCTGTTCTGGGATGAGAATGACTTGCCAGGAAGTATGGACTCCTATCTTAATATTTTGGAGATGACTGAAAGATCAAGAAAAAAGTAAAAAATTATGAAAACTACATGGTACCTAAACAAACTCCAAAGGTAATAAGCTGCAGGAATCTGTGCACGAGAAGGATTTAGGAGTTGACTTTGTTTCTAACCTGCAGCCAGAGTCCCACCTATTGAGCACAGTTAAGGAGACAACAGTCTGCTTGCAAATTTTAGAAGTGCATATAAATTCATGTTCAAGGAAATATTCAGCTAGCAGTTGAAGTCTGTACGTCTCCAAAATTGCAATGTGTTTCTCAAGTTCGGTCATCCAACCTAAAGAACGATAAAGAGGTAACAGTGAAGGTCAAAAGAAGGGCAACAAAGATGGTACCAGAATTAAAGGAGCTACTTTAACAGGAAATGCCCACCACAAAGGAGAGAAGGGTGAGAACTGACCTGATCACAACCTCTAAAAGGATGGTAAGTGGTGAACTGATCACAACCATTATATTTTTAAACCTGACTGATAATATAGGCAGTGGGCAGTTCTTTGAGAGTGATAACATAGGTAGCGGGAAGTTCTTTGAAAGATGTAGAGCAGAATAACCACAGGCCATAACATGTAATCAAACAGCAAGTTTGTTAAAAAGGATGTAAAGAGGTGCCTTTATAGTACATGGGTAATGGATATGCAAAATAAACTGAATGAAAATAAAGTAGTTGCTAAAATTTTACAATGTATGATAGCAGAGAAGGTTCAAGAGATGGAGCCCTATAAGTGTAAAACTCAAGCCCTGTATGGAACATAAGATAATTACAATATGAACGAAGTTTGTTTTACAGTGTTTGGAAAGGGATTTTCCATGAACATCCATGATTACAGCACTGCTAATCCAAAGACAGAGACATACACATGATGCAAAAACAGTTTATTCTATATCATTACCATAGAAAATCTTACCTTTGAGTGACATTAGGATGGGTTCTTTACTCTGTCCTTCCCACCACTCTTCTGCAGTCAGTGCTGGGATGTCTCCTGGAGTGTCAGGGTAGAGATCTTCTTGGAACAACTCTGACTATGAACAGAAATAAGGTTTGTTTTGAAGAGTAAAAATCACGGCAACCTTACTCATCTACCGTTACTGGCAATATAGATACATTGATACAAAGATTATGAAAGTTAAGTAATCATATATAAAATAGTCTACAAACTGTACTTTCTGTAAGTAAATCATGTCCCTAAAGAATAAGATGGAAAAGCTACTTATCATAATGCACAATTCTGCAAGAGTTACAAATTTCTAAGCATCACTGACATGTACTGTATAAATAACTTTCAGAGATAAGACTTTACAGTTACAATTGTGAACAACAATTCACATGAAATACAACTCAAATAAAGACACCTTCCAATCCTGGCTATCGACTCTTACCAAACAGATGAGCTTTAGAGACTGAAAAACAGCTACTTTTGAGTATGGTGTATAACAAGCTTTGAGCATCTGTCACTTTCCCAGAGGTTAAGTTTCCCAACCTTCTAGTGAGGTTAATGCCTTTCAAGACTCACTAAACACCTATTTAGTAGTTATGGCCTACAGCATGGTCCAGATTAGCCCTTCTGCCAATCAGCAGCCTCCACTTGGTAGTGAAATTATAATCCAGTTGGCTGACACACCTGTTGTGGTCACTCCTTTATATATCTTGGTAGGTGGTCATCATGCCAATACTGATTACCATCAGTTATGAGAAATACTTTTCAAAGAGAGAGAAAGGCACAACAGGATACAGCAACCTGGAAAAATTACTCTTGCGATACCACAATAGAAAGAAACAGTTTTTCATATCTCAGTACTCTCCAAGGTCGGCTGTCATGCAACTTTGAGAGCATAACGATATGAAGGAAAAGAGTGTGAGAAAACCTCTCAATTACGAGAATAGTATGGCACAAAAAGAACTTTAAAAGTTATCCTTTACTACATCAGTGATTCTCTGCCTTGAAGGAAGGTCCTCATCATATAAGATAAGGTAGAGCTTAGTCTTTAAACAGCACATAACTTGCAGAAAGCTGCTTATAGTTTGCTACAGAAAAGCCTTAAAATTTTCTGTATCTCGTTATTAAATGAAAGATATACCCAGATGCTTGTTTCCACCTGGAACTCCCTCAAAGGTGTGGCATCAACAATAGTCTTCATAGCCAGTGAACTCATAAAAAATTAAAAGTTTGCAAAAGAAAAGAGTTCAAATTTCCTGTTTCCCATTATCAAATGAAAAATATGCATGAAATGATATAAAGAAGCAAGAGAGCTAACATAACTTAAATGTCCATGCTTTTACAGTTAATGCACAGACTGCCCAGTGGAGGTAGTGGAAGAAGGGAGGAGGAGAAGGTACAACAAGGGTTGAGCCCTGTTATGCATATTCAGTAATAGCACATAAAGATTTATGCAATAATCACTGCATAAGTAGAGGATGTGTAAATAATACATAAGTAGAGGATGTGTAAAAAAGTAAGCTAATAAAACTCATCTGACCATGATATATGAAACAAGTTGTTTTTTCTGATACATCATCAAGATATCACCTCATAAATCTCTGTGAGGATATGCTCAGTACTGAACGGAACACTCCTCTAAGGTGACAGGAGATAATGGCATGAAAGCAAACAAAACTAAACACCCTGAGAGTTGGAATCTAAATTATAAACCTTTGCTGGTCTCTATGAAAAGAGTCAAGTCTGACTGCTGAGACTCAAGCATAATACAAGTTCAACTCTCTTCCACAAAAGACTAATTCTAACAGATTATGTCGATGCAAACTCTTAACGTAAAGCAGAACTGGGTTTCTCAGGATGGTATATAATCCACAATACACTGCATACTGGGAGAGGCTCTTGATTTGGAATTGAAAACAACCTTTTCCTGCCTGTAGAGTTAACATGTGAGAACCTTGGATCAAACCTTGTTAACAATTCAGGGCTCTTGTAATTATTACTGATGAGGATAACTGAACTTAATATTAGGTCAGAGTGCTGTAGTGAACCTTTTCCTCAAATGGGAGTACAGCTACAGCCATATCAAAAGAAGATGCAACAGTTCAGGGTCCATCCTAAAAGCATGAAATACCACATCTGAAGGCCTTAATTCTCAAGTGAGAGAAGAACCAGATCTGCTATGTGGGAAGGAACTGTTGTTCCTGACCTGAGGTCACACACAATCATATGTCAGACCAAGAAAAAATGAGACTCTACAATTCTGTTGTTCCATTTAATACAGAGCAATCTCAAAAATCCACCCTTTCCTTATGCACAAAATATTTTGGTAGAGGCTGTTGCCTAAAAGTATGCCAGCTATTTTAAAGCAATGATCCATTTCAAGCACACTGATCACCTCTCAGATGCAATGACACAAAAAAAAGTGCAGTTTCCGTGATACTGCACAGTTTGGGTGGGATGAAGATAAAGCCAGACCAAGAATGCTAAGGTCCTCTGATGAAGGGGTGACAATTGAAGGTTAATGGAAATGGATGAAACTTTAAAGATCACCAAATAAGAATACATTTTTTTCATACTTGATTGCCATTTCCTGAGTTAGCAAGGTAGCATCAGGTGGAGATGAAAAGTTACATCCACACACATCCATGCTCTAGCTGTCATGTGTGATGCATGGAAACCACAGCTTCCAATCCACAACCAGGCCCCACAGACCTTTCCATAGTTTATCCAATATTTCACATCCCCTGGTCCAGTCCACTGACAGTCCATCATCCCCAGTGCACCACATCGTTCCAATTCACTCTATCCCATGCAAGTCTTTCACCCTCCAGTTATGTTCAGGCCCCGATCACATAAAATCTTTTTCACTCCATCCTTCTATCTTCAATTTGGTCTCCCCCTTCCTGTCCCCTCCACCTCTAACACACACATTCTCTTCCTCAACCTCTCCTGATCCATTCTTTCTGTGTCCAAACCATTTCAGCACACCTCCTTCAGCTCTCTAAACCACTATTTTCTAGACTACCACACTTCTCTCTTCACTTTTATTACCTACTTTATTACCAAACCTCTCTCTTCTCTTTTATCACCTACTTGATCAAACTACCTCAAACCATATATTGTCCTCAAACATAATACCTTCAACACATCCAACCTCCTCCACACATTCTACATCTACAGTCTATGCCTCCCATCCATGCAATATTGCCAAGACAACTATACAATTTAAATGTATCCATTTTTACCCTTCCAGATTATGATCCCTCTTTCCACATAATCCTCATTGCTTCCGAACACCTATGCTCCCTCACCCAACCTACGACTTACTTGTTAAAATCGATCCATTCACCACTCCCAGGTATCTAAAAAAACTCCATTTCCCCCCAAGTATTCTCCATTAAAAGTCACAGCCCAACTAACTTGTCCCTCTGAGCTGCTAAAACTAAAACCTTACATTTATTCAACGAGCTGTCAATGGACTGAACCAGAGGATGTGAAATGTCTAGGGTAAACATTGGAAAGGTCTGTGGGGCCTGGATGTGGTAGATAGGGAGCTGTGATTCGATGCATTACACATGACAGCAAGAGACTGACTGTGAGCGAATGTGGCCTTTTTTTGTCTGTTTTCCTGGTGCTACCTCGCTGACATAGAGGGTGGCGATGCTATTTCCTGTGGAGAGGGGTGGTGCTTGGAATGGATGAAGGCAAGCAAGTATGAATATGTATATATGTATATATGTATATGTCTATGTATATGTATGTAAATGTGTATATGTTGATATGAGTGGATGGGTTTTTCTTCATTTGTTTCCTGGTGCTATCTTGCTGATGCAGGAAATGGTGACCATGTATAATAATGAAGATACTCATTCTCATAATAATGATTGAAATGGACACCTTACACAGTAACATGTATCTACCAAGAGCTATCAAAAATGAAAGGATGACATATCAAGCAGCAAGAATACAGTGATTCAAATGAACCCCGACCAACAAACTTCATAAATAACAATATAATCGACTGCAGAACTATCTTTTCAAATGTATTAATACAATATCAATTATCACAAAACATTACACAGATGGCTTGTTCATATTTCAATATAAGACATCATGAAATTTTTCAGTCCTAAGTTGCATATGCATTTTCAAACAAAACTCATGAAATACAACTTGATCTGGTCATAACTCTTTCCTGAGCAGATAAATCCATGTTTAAAAACAAAAAACAATAACAGGACACTTTTAATACAACAAACAAAAAAGTTCAGGCTCCTAAAGATATGAAAAGAAACTATTAAAATCTAATAATTTTATAATTGCTTTTGTATAGATTGGATTAAAGAGGTTACAAACCTACTAGAGCATACATGTAATAAGGCACTTCTAAAATGAGAATAAAAAGAGACAGGAAGAAGAAATATGATGTTCCGAAGATGGAAGTTTTAATTATCAGAGGTATAATCATACAAATAAACCAATAGCTCACCTTTCTGGGTACTGTCATTGTAATGATCTGACAGAAACCACTGTTGTTGAGTCTATAGAAACGGGTAATCTCACATGTAGTCACATCTACACCTCTCTTGGGCATCATACCAATACCTCGCTGGGGATCTGGTAACTGGAACGTGTTGATGTAGTGTACAAATGGGACCTCTGGCGTGATCTCAAAGTACCTGATGACACTGTCACCCTTGCCTGATAGGGAAAATAAAGCAAACTATATTTGTAAACTTCAAGCTAATGAACATTTTTGCTATCTCCCTTTCCACCAAAGTATTTATCAACAATTCTATAGACAAGATAACACACAAGAATCAATTGCTGTTACCGCTATAATGAATCATGGACTTCTTGGAGGAACATAAAACAAGTATGTACAGTATTACAAACTTTCAGGAGATTCCTTACAAAATCTCTTCAAAATCTATACAAAACATTTACTTCAAAAAAGCACTAGCAATTGGGAGCATGACTGCATGTAATGTACATATATTTTGCAGAGAAGAATGTACCTACATGTAATTACCTTTTAGTACTGTGTAGGAAGGATGTTTTATACTCATACCTTCCCATCTACTGAATTCTCTATTATACTCATACCATCCCATCTACTGAACATTCTCTTTAATACTCATACCATCCCATCTACTGAACATTCTCTTTAATACTCATACCAACCCATCTACTGAACATTATCTTTTATCACATGACCTCTCATACTTATTCAGTTTACCTCATTTATCAACCAGTATTGTTTAATTTCTAGTTTACTTTCATGTTATGTACTACATTCCAACAACTTTTAAGAAATAATTCAAACAACATAAACAATCTGGTTTAAAATCCACCCCTTGCTCTTTTATCTTCCATGGTAGCAAACTTAAGGCCTCTAACCTTTCCCTGTGACTTAGCTCCCTCAACTCTTTAACATCATAGCCCCAAATATATAGGGGGCCCCAGAATGAGGGCCTGAAAAAAAAAGGCTTTTCAATTAGTAAGAAGTATCAAAAAAAAAAAAAAGGTAAAGAAAAAAACATCCTGCAAACATACATCTTTTTTGGTACTATGTAGACATTTAAAGTTTGTCCACCTGCCAGTTGTGAGCTAGCTGGTTTATCATGACTGACTTGACAGAACATATCATCAATTTGGAGCCTGATCATCATCACTTACTCATGTAAATCACACATGAATTTGTTTCCATTTCATAATAATTACACTCCACATTTTTAGCGACATTATAAAATCATACCCAGTGAATAATGAAAAATCATTTCATAAACTGCTTTGCTAAGCACAACAGAACATTTACTTAATACTTTATTCATAGTTTTAAGATACAGCAATTATTCATAACGTTTTCTTTTTATAATTTTCAGATATTTACAGAAAACAGCATCACCACCCCTGATTCAGCAAGGTAGAGCCAGGAAACTTACGAAGAATGGCCACATCCACTCACACCCATTCTCTAGCTGTCATGTGTAATGCATTGAACCACAGCTCCCTATCCACATCCAAGCCTTACAGACCTTACCCAAGACTTTTCACATGCCCTGGTTCAGTCCACTGGTATATCATACTGTTCCAATTCACTATATTTCGTGCATGTCTCTCAACCTCCTGCATGTCCAGGCCCCAATCGCTCAAAACATTTTTCAATGCATCCATCCATCTCCAATTTGGTCTCTCACTTCTTCTTGTTCCATCCACTTCTGAAACATATATTCTCTTTGTCAACCTTTCTTCAATCATTCTCTCCATATGTACAAACCAATTCAACACACCTCTTCTGCTCTCTCAACCAAACGCTTTTTCTTATCACACATCTCTTGAGAGATAGGTAGTATGTTTGAGGAAAGGAACCTGGATGTTTTGGCTCTGAGTGAAACGAAGCTCATGGGTAAAGGGGACGAGTGGTTTGGGAATGTCTTGGGAGTAAAGTCAGGGGTAGTGAAAGGACAAGAGCAAGGGAAGGAGTAGCACTACTCCTGAAACAGGAGTGGTGGGAGTATGTGATAGAGTGTAAGAAAGTAAACTCTAGAGTGATATGGGTAAAACTGAAAGTGGATGGAGAGAGAGAGAGGTGATTATTGGTGCATATGCATCTGGGCATGAGAAAAAAGATCATGAGAGGCAGGTGTTTTGGGAGCAGCTGAGTGAGTGTGTTAGTAGTTTTGATGCATGAGAATGGGTTATAGTGATGGGTGATTTGAATGCAAAGGTGAGTAATGTGGCAATTGAGGGAATAATTGGTGTACATGGGTTGTTCAGTGTTGTAAATGGAAATGGTGAAGAGCTTGTAGATTTATGTGCTGAAAAAGGACTGGTGATTGGGAATACCTGGTTTAAAAAGAGAGATATACATAAGTATACGTATGTAAGTAGGAAAGATGGCCAGAGAGCGTTACTGGATTATGTGTTAATTGATAGGCGTGCGAAAGAGAGACTTTTGGATGTTAATGTGCTGAGAGATGCAACTGGAGGGATGTCTGAGTATCACATTGTGGAGGCGAAAGTGAAGATTTGTAGGGGTTTTCAGAAAAGAAGAGAAAATGCTGGGGTGAAGAGAGTGGTGAGAGCAAGTAAGCTTGGGAAGGAGAATTGTGTGAGGAAGTACCAGGAGAGATTGAGTACAGAATGGAAAAAGGTGAGAACAAAGGAGGTAAGGGGAGTAGGGGAGGAATGGGATGTATTTAGGGAAGCAGTGCAGGCTTGTGCAAAAGATGCTTGTGGCATGAGAAGTGTGGAAGGTGGGCAGATTAGAAAGGGTAGTGAGTGGTAGGATGAGGAAGTACGATTATTAGTGAAAGAGAGGAGGGAGGCATTTGCACGGTTCTTGAAGGGAAATAATGCAAATGACTGGGATATGTGTAAAAGAAAGAGGCAGGAGGTCAAGAAAAAGGTGCAAGAGGTGAAAAAGGGGGCAAATGAGAGTTGAGGTGAGAGAGTATCATTAAATTTTTGGGAGAATAAAAAGATGTTTTGGATGGAGGTAAATAAAGTGCGTAAGACAAGGGAACAAATGGGAACTTCAGTGAAGGGGGCTAATGGAGAGGTGATAACAAGTAGTGGTGATGTGAGAAGATGGAGTGAGTATTTTCAAAGTTTGTTGAATGTGTTTGATGATAGAGTGGCAGATATAGGGTGTTTTGGTCGAGGTGGTGTGCAAAGTGAGAGGGTTAGGGAGAATGATTTGGTAAACAGAGAAGAGGTAGTAAAAGCTTTACAGAAGATGAAAGCTGGCAAAGCAGCGGGTTTGGATGGTATTGCAGTGGAATTTATTAAAAAAGGGGGTGACTGTAATGTTGACTGGTTGGTAAGGTTATTCAATGTATGTATGACTTACGGTGAGGTACCTGAGGATTGGCGGAATGCTTGCATAGTGCCATTGTACAAAGGCAATGGGGATAAAAGTGAGTGCTCAAATTACAGAGGTAAAAGTTTGTTGAGTATTCCTGGGAAATTATATGAAAGGGTGTTGATTGAGAGGGTGAAGGCATGTAAAGAGCATCTAATTGGGGAAGAGCAGTGTGGTTTTAGAAGTGGTAGAGGAAGTGTGGAGCAGGTGTTTGCTTTGAAGAATGTATGCGAGAAATACTTAGAAAAGCAAATGGATCTGTATGTAGCATTTATGGCTCAGGAGAAAGCACATGATAGAGTTGATAGACATCCTCTGTGGAAGGTATTAAGAATATATGGTCTGGGAGGCAAGCTGTTAGAGGCAGTAAAAAGTTTTTATCGAGGATGTAAGGAATGTGTATGTGTAGGAAGAGAGGAAAGTGATTGGTTCTCAGTGAATGTAGGTTTGCGGCAGGGGTGCGTGATGTCTCCATGGTTGGTTAATTTGTTTATGGATGGGGTTGTTAGGGAGGTGAATGCAAGAGATTTGGAAAGAGGGGCAAGTATGCAGCCTGTTGTGGATGAGAGAGCTTGGGAAGAGAGTCAGTTGTTGTTCGCTGATGATACTGCACCGGTGGCTGATTCGGGTGAGAAACTGCAGAAGCTGGTGACTGAGTTTGGTCAAGTGTGTGAAAGGAGAAAGCTGAGAGTAAATGTGAATAAGAGCAAGGTTATTAGGTACAGTAGGATTGAGGGACAAGTCAGCTGAGAGGTAAGTTTGAATGGAGAAAAACTGGAGGAAGAGAAGTGTTTTAGATATCTGGGAGTGGATTTGGCAGCGGATGGAACCATGGAAGCGGAAGTGAATCATAGGATGGGGGAGGGGGCAAAAGTTCTGGGAGCATTGAAAAATGTGTGGAAGTCAAGAATGTTATCCTGGAAAGCAAAAACGGGTATGTTTGAAGGAATAGTGGTTCCAACAATGATATATGGTTGTGAGGTGTGGGCTATAGATAGATGTGTGCGGAGGAGGGTGAATGTGCTGGAAATGTTTGAGGACAATATGTGGTGTGAGGTGGTTTGATCGAGTAAGTAATGAAAGAGTAAGAGAGATGAGTGGTAATAAAAAGTGTGGTTGAGAGAGCAGAAGAGGGTATTTTGAAATGGTTTGGTCACACAGAAAGAATGAGAGAGGAAAGATTGACAAAGAGGATATATGTGTCAGAGGTGGAGGGAACGAGAAGTGGGAGACCAAATTGAAGGTGGAAAGATGGAGTGAAAAAGATTTTGAGTGATCAGGGCCTGAACATGCAGGAGGGTGAAAGGTGTGCAAGGAATAGAGTGAATTGGAACGATGTGGTATGATTCATGGTGAGGAGCCTGAGGATTGGCAGAATGCTTGCATAGTGCCATTGTACAAAGGCAAAGGGGATAAGAGTGAGTGCTCTAATTACAGAGGTATAAGTTTGTTGAGTATTCCTGGGAAATTATATGGGAGGGTATTGATTGAGAGGGTGAAGGCATGTACAGTGCATCAGATTGGGGAAGAGCAGTGTGGTTTCAGAAGTGGTAGAGGATGTGTGGATCAGGTGTTTGCTTTGAAGAATGTATGTGAGAAATACTCAGAAAAGCAAATGGATTTGTATGTAGCATTTATGGATCTGGAGAAGGCATATGATAAGAGTTGATAGAGATGCTCTGTGGAAGGTATTAAAATTTATATGGTGTGGGAGGCAAGTTGTTAGAAGCAGTGAAAAGTTTTTATCGAGGATGTAAGGCATGTGTACGTGTAGGAAGAGGAAAGTGATTGGTTCTCAGTGAATGTGGGTTTGCAGCAGGGGTGTGTGATGTCTCCATGGTTGTTTAGTTTGTTTGTGGATGGGGTTGTTAGGGAGGTGAATGAAAGAGTTTTGGAAAGAGGACCAAGTATGCAGTCTGTTGGGGATGAGAGAGCTTGGGAAGTGAGTCAGTTGTTGTTCGCTGATGATACAGCGTTGGTGGCTGAATCATGTGAGAAACTGCAGAAGCTGGTGACTGAGTCTGGTAAAGTGTGTGAAAGAAGAAAGTTAAGAGTAAATGTGAATAAGAGCAAGGTTATTACGTACAGTAGGGTTGAGGGTCAAGTCAATTGGGAGGTAAGTTTGAATGGAGAAAAACTGGAGGAAGTAAAGTGTTTTAGATATCTGGGAGTGGATCTGGCAGCGGATGGAAACATGGAAGCGGAAGTGAATCATAGGGTGGGGGAGGGGGTGATAATCCTGAGAGCCTTGAAGAATGTGTGGAAGTCGAGAACATTATCTCGGAAAGCAAAAATGGGTATGTTTGAAGGAATAGTGGTTCCAACAATGTTGTATAGTTGCAAGGCGTGGGCTATGGATAGAGTTGAGCACAGGAGGGTGGATGTGCTGGAAATGAGATGTTTGAGGACAATGTGTGGTGTGAGGTTGTTTGATCGAGTGAGTAACGTAAGGGTAAGAGAGATGTGTGGAAATAAAAAGAGCGTGGTTGAGAGAGCAGAAGAGGGTGTTTTGAAGTGGTTTGGGCACATGGAGAGAATGAGTGAGGAAAGATTGACCAAGAGGATATATGTGTCGGAGGTGGAGGGAACGAGGAGAAGAGGGAGACCAAATTGGAGGTGGAAAGATGGAGTGAAAAAGATTTTGTGTGATCGGGGCCTGAACATGCAGGAGGGTGAAAGGAGGGCAAGGAATAGAGTGAAGTGGAGCGATGTGGTATACCAGGGTTGACGTGCTGTCAGTGGATTGAATCAAGGCATGTGAAGCGTCTGGGGTAAACCATGGAAAGCTGTGTAGGTCTGTATATTTGCGTGTGTGGACGTATGTATATACATGTGTATGGGGGGGGGTTGGGCCATTTCTTTCGTCTGTTTCCTTGCGCTACCTCGCAAACGCAGGAGACAGCGACAAAGTATAATAAAAATAAAAAAAAATATATATATATACAATGAGATGTATAGGTATGCAAAGGTGCGTATGTGGACGTGTACGCATATACATATGTATGTGGGTGAGTTGGGCCATTCTTTGAACACTCACCTTTATCCCCCTTACATTATACAATGGCACTATACATGTATTCCTCTAATCCTCATACACTTTACCACTACCCATACGTACACTGAATATCCTTACCAACCAATTAACAACACAGTCATCCACCTTTCTTAATAAATTCAACTGCAATACCATCCAATCCCGAAGCCTTGCTGGATTTCATCCTCTGCAAGGTTTTCACCACATCTTCTCTTTTCACTGAACCAAACTCTTCCTGACTCTCTCATTTTGCATACCACCCTGCCCTAAACACCCTACGTCTGCCATTATATCATCAAACACACTTAACAGTCCTTCAAAATACTCACTCCATCACTACCTGTTATCACTTACCCTTTTGCTTCCTTCAAAGTCCCCATTGATTCTCTTGTCTTTCACACATTATTCATTTCCTTCCAAAAACATCTTTTTATCTTTCCTAAAGTTTAATGATACTATCTCACCTCAACCCTCATTAGCACTCTTTTTCATTCCTTGCACCTTCTTCTTCAACATCTTCCAAATATTTGCATTCCTTCCTTGTAAGTACTTTGTAAGTACTGCCCAAGCACTTCTCTTTTCTCTATGACTAGCAATCTTACTTCTTCATCCCACCACTCTACCCTTTTTAGTCTTCTTACCTTCCACCTTTTGCAGGCCACATGCATCTCTTGCACATGCCATCATTGCTTCCATAAATACCTCACATTCCTCACCCACTCCCCTCATTCCATTTACTCTTATCTTCTGCCATTCTACACTCAATCTCTCCGGGTATTTCTTCACACAAGTCTCCTTTCCAAGCTCATTTACTCCCACCACTCCCTTCTCCCTGACATTGGCTCCTCTTTTTGGAAAACCTCTATAAATCTTCACCCTTGCCTCCACAAGATAGGAATCAAACAGCCCATCTGCTGTCTATCTCAGCACATTTACATCCAAAAGTTTCTTTTTTACATGCCTATCAATTAATACTAAATCTAATAATGTACATTGACCATCACTCCTACTTACATACGTATACTTGTGTTTGTATCTCTTTTTAAACCAGGTATTCCCATCACCAGTCTTCTTTCAGCACACAACTCCAAAGCTATTATCCTTTTCCATTCATAACACCAAATATCCCATGCACACCAATTATTCCCTCAACCACCAAATTACTTACCCTCGCATTTAAATCATCCATCACTACTACTCAGTCTCATGCACAAGTACTGCTGGCACACCCACTCAACTGCTCCCAAAACACTTGCCTCTCATAAACTTTATTCTCATGGCCGGGTAAATAAGCTCCAATAATCATCCATTTCTTGCCATCCACTCTCAGTTTTACTCAAAGCAATCAAGAATACAATTTCTTACACTCTATAACACACTCCCACCACTCCTGTTTCAAGAGTAGTGCTACCCCTTCCTTGGCTCTTATCCTTTCACCTTCCCCTGACTTTACTCATATGACATTATCAAACCATTCTTCCCCTATCTCCAAGTTTGAATGGTAATGCAGAGGTTATTAAGAAAGGGGGTGACTGTGTTGTTGATTGGTTGGTAGGGATATTTATTGTATGTATGGATCATGGTGAAGTGCCTAAGGATTGGTGGAATGCATGCACAGTGCCACTGTGCAAAGGCAAAGGGGATAAAACTGAGTGTTCAAACTACATAGGCATAAGTCTGTAGAGTATTCCAGAAAATTGTGTGGGAGGGTATTGGTTGAGAGGGTGAAGGCATGTAGAAGGCATCAGATTGGGGAAGAGCAGTGTGGTTTTCAAAGTGGTAAAGGATGTGTAGATCAGGAGTATGCTTTAAAGAATGTGTATGAGAAATACCAAGAAAAACAGATGGATATGTATGTAGCATTTATGGATCTGGAAAAGGAATATAATAGGGTTCATAGAGATGCTTTGTGGAAGGTCTTAAAAGTATATGGTGTGGGAGCAAAGCTGGTAAAAGCAGTGAAACGTTTTTACCAAGGATGTAAGGCATGTGTACGAGTAGGAAGAGGGGAAAGTGATTGGTTCCCAGTGACGGTTGATCCCCATGGTTGTTTAATCTGTTTATTTTTTAATGGAGTTGTTAGGGAGGTAAATGCAAGAATTTTGGAGAGAGGGGTGAGTATGCAGTCTGTTGGGGATGAGAGGGCCTGGGAAGTGAGTCAGTTGTTGTTTGCTGATGATACAGTTCTGGTGGCTGATTCGTGTGAGAAACTGCAGAAGTTGGTGACTGAGTTAGGAAAAGTGTGCAAGAAGATAGATGAGAGAAAATGTTAATTGGGAGGTAAGTTTGAATGGAGAAAAATTGGAGGAAGTGGTTTTAGATATCTGGGAGTGGACTTAGCAGCAAATAGAACCATGGAAGTGGAAGTGAGTCACAGGGTGGGAGAGGGGGCGAAGGTATCTGTTATTTTGCGCAGAAAATTTTTTCTGTGAGGAAATGCACAACAGAAGTACACAGTGAAGTAAACGTGGATACAGAGGTTCCTATGAGAATACATTCAGTATCAACCTAAAGGCCAGATAATGCAAGAAAGATATAGTAATGGCATATATAATTTCCATAATTTGGGTGCATTCACTCTTTCTGTCAGCAAATGTAAGGATACGAAACAAAAAGCCCTACTGTATTGTACTTGCACTTACCACAGAGGTAGACAAGGTTGGTATCTGGGTCATACATAGGGAACATAACACCATTAGAGGAGTCCAGCTCCACCATGGTGATGGGATCATCTAGGTGGCCAGGGGCACGTAAGGAATACTGCCGCTCTGATCTTTTACTGAACCCTGTAGTGAACACCAACCCATTACGCAAAAAGATTGCTCGTGTAGCCTTGCTTCCTTCATGTGATGTCGCTTCCTGAAAAATACATATAACATAAATTTCTTCCCCTAAAGCTGTGTATATAAGGCAGTTTATCCTTATAGCTCTATAAGACCCACTTTCATACACATTAATTACAAAGTTCATCACTGATAATTCATCTCGCATTACAAAGGATACATTACTGGATAAAGCTATCAGTTTATATTTGCTTTCATTTCTGGGTTATGCTATCAACTCCCATGTTACTTGTTCAAAATCATCTATGTATGCAATATATGGAAGAAATTTTACACTTAAGTGATTCAATCCTAGATATTCTTTTCTACCACATAATCCTTTAAATTCATCCATAATGTCTGTGTGCGCAATATATGGAAGAAATTTTACACCTAAGTGGTTCAATCCTCACAATCCTTTGAATTAATCTATAATGTCTAAACTCACTTTCCAGTCTCAAATTTTCCCACATATCCAAAACTTCATTAGTGCTATGGAAGGATTCCTTCATATCTTTAGTGAATGATTCTTACTCCATTTCCTATTCCATTCTCTCATCAACCTGCCATGTCTAAATTTGATGAACTGCTCCCTAATATCCCATTAAATCCATTCAAAACTTAAAGGTTGTTAACACAATTCCCCTCTCCTTTCTCTCTTCCAACATGGGTAAAACTACGGTTGTTAGCCTCTCCCTGTGGCTCAGCTCCCTTGCTTCTTGTCCAAACTTTGCTGGCAATAACCAAAATTTCTCCAGATCTCTTTTTCTCCAGGAAAATGATAACAGAATCAGTGCAGCATATTCTATTTCAGTTCCATGCACAACTTGATGTATTTAGTCTGATGTTATACATTTTGAAAACTTTCAAACTTAAGCATGCAAAGGTACTGGTGCTCAGTGAAACAATTCTTGTTTGCCAAACATGCAATCCTGTTTAACCCTGGCATCTGCACTTCACCACAGTCATGTTTGCTGTTTTGAATGAAGCCTGGCAATTCCCAGGATCAGCACTGAAAATGCTCTTTCAGCAAGGTTTTTCAGTCTGGAAAATAGATTAATAAACCTTTCTTTCCTACAAAAGCAGAATTAATAGATTTGTGGCATAACCATCACTAGCATTCTAATAAATTTATGAAAGACAAGACTACACCTACACGAATTGAAAGCTGCACGTTCCAGCAGCTCCTTTGTATGCCTACACATGTTTTGCTCAAAAAATGCAACCCACACGGAGAAGGCACATTTCCCTTTCTCAGCATCTTGCAAGACAAGTCTCAATCACATATCAAAATACTATATGTTATGGCATGGAGTATACCACAACTGCACTGGAAGAAAATCATATGATTTCTATAGCAAATATGCAATTCCAGGACACATCTCATTTAACACTAACAGGGATAGGGGAGAAAGAATACTTCCCACGCATTCCCCGCATGTCGTAGAAGGCAGCTAAAAGGGACGGAAGCAGGAGCTAGAAACCCTCCCCTCCTTGTATTAAAACTTTCTAAAAGGGGAAACAGAAGAAGGAGTCACAAGAGAAGTGCTCATCCTCCTCAAAGGCTCAGATTGAGGTGTCTAAGTGTGTGTGGATGTAACCAAGATGACAAGAAAGGGGAAATAGGTAGTACGTTTGAGGAAAGGAACCTTGATGTTTTGGCTCTGAGTGAAACAAAGCTCATGGGTAAAGGGGGAGAGTGGTTTGGGAATGTTATGGAAGTAAAGTCAGGGGTTGGTGAGAGGACAACAGCAAAGGAAGGTGTAGCACTACTCCTGAATAGCAGCTGAGTGAATGTGTTAACAGTTTTGATACACGAGACCGGGTTATAGCGATGGGTGATTTGAATGCAAAGGTGAGTAATGTGGCAGTTGAGGGAATAATTGGTGTACATGGGGTGTTCAGTGTTGTAAATGGAAATGGTGAAGAGCTTGTAGATTCATATGCTGAAAAAGGACTGGTGATTGGGAATACCTGGTTTAAAAAGAGAGATATACATAAGTTTACGTATGTAAGTAGGAGAGATGGTCAGAGAGCGTTATTGGATTACATGTTAATTGATAGGCATGCGAAAGAGAGACTTTTGGATGTTAAAATGCTGAGAGGGGCAACTGGAGGGATGTCTGATCATTATCTTGTGAAGGCGATGGTGAAGATTTGTAGAGGTTTTCAGAAAAGAAGAGAGAATGTTGGGGTGAGAGAGTGGTGAGAGTAAGTGAGCTTGGGAAGGAGACTTGTGTGAGGAAGTACCAGGAGAGATTGAGTAAAGAATGGAAAAAGGTGAGAACAAAGGACATAAGGGGAGTCGGGGAGGAATGGGATGTATTTAGGGAAGAAGTGATGACTGGCGCAAAAGATGCTTGTGGCATGAGAAGAGTGGGAGGTGGGCAGATTAGAAAGGATAGTGAGTGGTGGGATCTAGATGTAAGATTATTAGTGAAAGAGAAGAGGGAGGCATTTGGACAATTTTTGCAGGGAAATAATGCAAATGACCGGGAGATGTATAAAAGAAAGAGGCAGGAGGTCAAGAGAAAGGTGCAAGAGGTGAAAAAGAGGGCAAATGAGAGTTGAGGTGAGAGAGTATCATTAAATTTTAGGGAGAATATAAAGATGTTTTGGAGGGAGGTAAATTAAGTGCGTAAGACAAGGGAACAAATGGGAATTTCAGTGAAGGGGGCTAATGGGGAGGTGATAACAAGTAGTGGTGATGTGAGAAGGAGATGGAGTGAGAATTTTCAAGGTTTGTTGAATGTGTTTGATGATAGAGTAGTAGATATAGGGTGTTTTGGTTGAGGTGGTGTGCAAACTGATAGAGTTAGGGAAAATGATTTGGTAAACAGAAAAGAGGTAGTAAAAGCTTTGCGGAAGATGAAATCTGGCAAGGCAGCAGGTTTGGATGGTCTTGCAGTGGAATTTATTAAAAAAGGGGGTGACTTTATTGTTGACTGGTTGGTAAAGTTATTCAATGTATGTATGACACATGGTGAAGTGCCTGAGGATTGGCAGAATGCTTGCATAGTGCCATTGTACAAAGGCAAAGGGGATAAAAGTGAGTGCTCAAATTACAGAGGTATAAGTTTGTTGAGTATTCCTGGGGAATTATATGGGAGGGTATTGATTGAGAGGGTGAAGGAATGTACAGAGCATCAGATTGGGGAAGATCAGTGTGGTTTCAGAAGTGGTAGAGGTTGTGTGGATCAGGTGTTTGCTTTGAAGATTGTATGTGAGAAATACTCAGAAAAGCAAATGGATTTGTTTGTAGCATTTATGGATCTGGAGAGGGCATATGATAGAGTTGATAGAGATGCTCTGTGGAAGGTATTAAGAGTATATGTTGTGGGAGGTAAGTTGTTAGAAGCAGTGAAAAGTTTTTATCAAGGATGTAAGGCATATGTATGTGTAGGAAGAGAGGAAAGTGATTGGTTCTCAGTGAATGTAGATTTGCGGCAGGGGTGTTTGATGTCTCCATGATTGTTTAATTTGTTTATAGATGGCTTTGTTAGGGAGGTGAATGCAAGAGTTTTGGAAAGGGGGCAAGTATGCAGTCTGTTGTGGATGAGAGAGCTTGGGAAGTGAGTCAGTTGTTGTTCGCTGATGATACAGCACTGGTGGCTGATTCGTGTGAGAAACTGCAGAAGCTGGTGACTGAGTTTGGTAAAGTGTGAGAAAGAAGAAAGCTGAGAGTAAATGTGAATAAGAGCAAGGCTATTAGGTACAGAAGAGTTGAGAGACAAGTCAATTGGGAGGTACGTTTAAATGGAGAAAAACTGGAGGAAGTGAAGTGTTTTAGATATCTGGGAGTGGATTTGGCAGTGGATGGAACCATGGAAGCGGAAGTGAATCATAGGGAGGGGGAGGGGGCGAAAATTCTGGGAGCCTTGAAGAAAGTGTGGAAGTCGAGAACATTATCTCGGAAAGCAAAAATGGGTATGTTTGAAAGAATAGTGGTTCCAACAACGTTATATGGTTGCGAGGCGTGGGCTATGGATAGAGTTGTGCGCAGGAAGGTGGATGTGCTGGAAATGAGATGTTTGAGGACAATATGTGGTGTGAGGTGGTTTGATCGAGTAAGTAATAATAGGGTAAGAGAGATGTGTGGTAACAAAAAGAGTGTGGTTGAGAGAGCAGAAGAGGGTGTTTTGAAATGGTTTGGTCACATGGAGAGGATGAATGAGGAAAGATTGACCAAGAGGATATATGTGTCAGAGGTGGAGGGAACGAGGAGAAGTGGGAGACAAATTGGAGGTGGAAAGATGAAGTGAAAAGGATTTTGAGTGATCGGGGCCTGAACATGCAGGAAGGTGAAAAGCATGCAAGGAATAGAGTGAATTGGAACGATGTGGTATACCGGGGTCGACGTGCTGTCAATGGATTGAACCAGGGCATGTGAAGTATCTGGGGTAAATCATGGAAAGTTGTGTGGGGCCTGGATGTGGAGAGGGAGCTGTGGTTTCGGTGCATTATTACATGACAGCTAGAGACTTAGTGTGAACAAATGTGGCCTTTGTTGTCTTTTCCTAGCGCTACCTCGTGCACATGAGGGGGGAAGGGGGTTGTTATTTCATCTGTGGCGGGGTGGCGATGGGAATGAATAAAGGCAGACAGTATGATTTATGTACATGTGAATATATGTATATGTCTGTGTGTGTATATATATGTATATGCTGAGATGTATAGGTATGTATATTTGCGTATGTGGACGTGTGTGGATATACATGTGTATGTGGGTGGGTTGGGCTATATTTTCGTATGTTTCCTTGCACTACCTCGTTAACACGGGAGACAGCGACATAGCAAAATAAAATAATAATGAATAAATACATAAGTATATGTATGTAAGTAGGAGAGGTGGCTAGAGAGAGTTATTGAATTATGTGTTAATTGATAGGAGCATGAAAGAGAGACTTTGGGATGTTAATGTGCTGAGGGGTGCAACTGGAGGGATATTTGATCATTATCTTGTGGAGGCGAAGGTGAAGATTTGTAGAGGTTTTCAGAAAAGAAGAGAGAATGTTGGGGTGAAGAGAGTGGTGAGAGTAAGTGAGCTTGGGAAGGAGACTTGTGCGAGGAAGTACCACGAGAGACGGAGTGCAGAATGGAAAAAGGTGAGAGCAAAGGACATAAGGGGAGTGGGAGAGGAATGGGATGTATTTAGGGAAGCAGTGATGGCTTGCGCAAAAGATGCTTGTGGCATGAGAGGCGTAAGAGGTGGGCAGATTAGAAAGGGTAGTGAGCGGTGGGATGAAGAAGTAAGATTATTAGTGACAGAGGAGAGAGAGGCATTTGGAAGATTTTTGCAGGGAAATGTTGCATATGACTGGGAGATGTATAAAAGAAAAGAGGCAGGAGATCAAGAGAAAGGTGCAAGATGTGAACAAAAAGAGAGTAAATGAGAGTTAGGGTGAGAGAGAATCATAAAATTTTAGGGAGAATAAAAAGATGTTTTGGTAAACAGAGAAGAGGTAGTAAAAGCTTTGCGGAAGATGAAAGCAGGCAAGACAGCAGGTTTGGATGGTATTGCAGTGGAATCTATTAAAAAAGGGGGTGACTGTATTGTTGACTGGTTGGTAAGGTTATTTAATGTATGTATGACTCATGGTGAGGTGCCTGAGGATTGGCGGAATGCGTGCATAGTGCCATTGTACAAAGGCAAAGGGGATAAGAGTGAGTGCTCAAATTACAGAGGTATAAGTTTGTTGAGTATTCCTGGTAAATCATATGGGAGGGTATTGATTGAGAGGGTGAAGGCATGTACAGAGCATCAGATTGGGGAAGAGCAGTGTGGTTTCAGAAGTGGTAGAGGATGTGTGGATCAGGTGTTTGCTTTGAAGAATGTATGTGAGAAATACTTAGAAAAGCAAATGGATTTGTA
Source organism: Panulirus ornatus (assembly GCF_036320965.1). Classification (NCBI taxonomy): domain Eukaryota; kingdom Metazoa; phylum Arthropoda; class Malacostraca; order Decapoda; family Palinuridae; genus Panulirus; species Panulirus ornatus. The sequence continues at coordinate 46,675,506 of NC_092243.1, read as the reverse complement.
TGTAACATTTATGGATCTGGAGAAGGCATATGATGGAGTTGATAGAGATGCTCTGTGGAAGGTATTAAGAATATATGGTGTGGGAGGCAAGTTGTTAGAAGCAGTGAAAAGTTTTTATTGAGGATGTAAGGCATGTGTACGTGTAGGAAGAGAGGAAAGTGATTGGTTCTCAGTGAATGTAGGTTTGCTGCAGGGGTGTGTGATGTCTCCATGGTTGTTTAATTTGTTTATGGATGGGGTTGTTAGGGAGGTGAATGCAAGAGTTTTGGAAAGAGGGGCAAGTATGAAGTCTGTTGTGGATGAGAGAGCTTGGGAAGTGAGTCAGTTGTTGTTCGCTGATGATACAGCGCTGATGGCTGATTCATGTGAGAAACTGCAGAAGCTGGTGACTGAGTTTGGTAAAGTGTGTGAAAGAAGAAAGTTAAGAGTAAATGTGAATAAGAGCAAGGTTATTAGGTACAGTAGGGTTGAGGGTCAAGTCAATTGGGAGGTAAGTTTGAATGGAGAAAAACTGCGGGAAGTAAAGTGTTTTAGATATCTGGGAGTGGATCTGGCAGCGGATGGAACCATGGAAGCGGAAGTAAATCATAGGGTGGGGGAGGGGGCAAAAATCCTGGGAGCCTTGAAGAATGTGTGGAAGTCGAGAACATTATCTCGGAAAGCAAAAATGGGTATGTTTGAAGGAATAGTGGTTCCAACAATGTTGTATGGTTGCAAGGCATGGGCTATGGATAGAGTTGTGCACAGGAGGGTGGATGTGCTGGAAATGAGATGTTTGTGGACAATGTGTGGTGTGAGGAGGTTTGATCGAGTAAGTAATGTAAGGGTAAGAGAGATGTGTGGAAATAAAAAGAGCGTGGTTGAGAGAGCAGAAGAGGGTGTTTTGAAATGGTTTGGGCACATGGAGAGAATGAGTGAGGAAAGATTGACCAAGAGGATATATGTGTCAGAGGTGGAGGGAACGAGGAGAAGTGGGAGACCAAATTGGAGGTGGAAAGATGGAGTGAAAAAGATTTTGTGTGATCGGGGCCTGAACATGCAGGAGGGTGAAAGGAGGGTAAGGAATAGAGTGAATTGGATCGATGTGGTATACCGGGGTTGACGTGCTGTCAGTGGATTGAATCAGGGCACGTGAAGCGTCTGGGGTAAACCATGGAAAGTTGTGTGGGGTCTGGATGTGGAAAGGGAGCTGTGGTTTCGGGCACTATTGCATGACAGCTAGAACTGAGTGTGAACGAATGGGGCCTTTGTCGTCTTTTCCTAGTGCAACCTCGCACACATGAGGGGGGAGAGGGATGGTATTCCATGTGTGGCGAGGTGGCGATGGGAATGAATAAAGGCAGACAGTGTGAATTGTGTGCATGGGTATATATGTATGTGTCTCTGTGTGTATATATATGTGTACATTGAGATGTATAGGTATGTATATTTGCGTGTGTGGACGTGTATGTATATACATTGTGTATGGGGGTGGGTTGGGCCATTTCTTTCGTCTGTTTCCTTGAGCTACCTCGCAAACGCGGGAGACAGCGACAAAGCAAAATAATAATAATATAAAAAAAAGATGTTTTGGAAGGAGGTAAATAAAGTGTGTAAAAACAAGAGAACAAATGAGAGCATCGGTGAAGGGGGCAAATAGGGAGGTAATAACAAGTAGTGGTGATGTGAGAAGGAGATGGCGCGAGTATTTTGAAGGTTTGTAGAATGTGTTAGATGATAGAGTGGCAGATATAGGGTGTTTTCGTCGAGTTGGTATGTGAAGTGAGAGGGTCAGGGAGAATGGTTTGGTAAACAGAGAAGAGGTAGTAAAAGCTTTGCAGCAGATGAAAGATAGCTAAGGTGACGGGTTTGGATGGTATTGCAGTGGAATTTATTAAAAAAAGGGGGAGAATGTGTTGTTGACTGGTTGGTGAGGATATTCAATGTATGTATGGCTCATGGTGAAGTGCCAGAGGATTGGCAGAATGCATGCATAGTGCCATTGTACAAAGGCAAAGGGGATAATGGTGAGTGTTCAAATTACAGAGGTATAAGTTTGTTGAGTATTCCTGGGGAATTATATGGGAGGGTATTGATTGAGAGGGTGAAGGCATGTACAGAGCATCAGATTGGGGAAGAGCAGTGTAGTTTCAGAAGTGGTAGAGGATGTGTGGATCAGGTGTTTGCTTTGAGGAATGTATGCGAGTAATACTCAGAAAAAAAATGGATTTGTAAGTTGCATTTATGGATCTGGAGAAGGCATATAACAGAGTTGATAGAGATACTCTGTGGAAGGTATTAAGCGTATATGGTGTGAGAAGCAAGTTCCTAGAAGCAGTGAAAAGTTTTTATCGAGGATGTGAGGCATATGTACGAGTAGGAAGAGAGGAAAGTGATTGGTTCCCAGTGAATGTCAGTTTGCGGCAGGGGTGCGTGATGTCTCCATGGCTGTTTAATTTGTTTATGGATGGGGTTGTTTGGGAGGTGATTGCAAGAGTTTTGGAGAGAGGGGCAAGTATGCAGTCTGTTGTGGATGAGAGGGCTTGGGAAGTGAGTCAGTTGTTCGCTGATGGTACAGTGCTGGTGGCTGATTCGGTTGAGAAACTGCAGAAGCTGGTGACTGAGTTTGGTAAAGTGTGTGAAAGAAGAAAGCTGAGAGTAAATGTGAATAAGAGCAAGGTTATTAGGTACAGTAGGGTTGAGGGACAAGTCAACTGGGAGGTAAGTCTGAATGGAGAAAAACTGGAGGAGGTGAAGTGTTTTAGATATCTGGGAGTGGATTTGGCAGCAGATGGAACCATGGAAGCGGAGGTGAGTCACAGGGTGGGGGAGCGGCCGAAGGTTCTGGGAGTATGTGTGGAAGGCGAGAACATTAAATCAGAAAGCAAAAATGGGTATGTTTGAAGGAATAGTGGTTCCAACAATGTTATATGGTTGTGAGGTGTGGGCTATAGATAGGGTTGTGTGGAGGAGGGTGGATGTGTTGGAAATGAGATGTCTGAGGACAGTATGTGGTGTGAGGTGGTTTGATCGAGTAAGTAATGAAAGGGTAAGAGAGATGTGTATCAGTAAAAAAGAGTAAGGTTGAGAGAGCAGAAGAGGGTGTATTGAAATGGTTTGGTCACATGGAAAGAATGAGTGAGGAAAGAATGACAAAGAGGATATATATGTCAGAGGTGGAGGGAACAAGGAGAATTGGGAGACTAAATTGGAGGTGAAAGGATGGAGTGAAAAAGATTTTGAGCGATCAGGGCCTGAACATGCAGGAGGGTGAAAGGCATGCAAGGAATGGAGTGAATTGGAACGATGTGGTATACCGGGGTTGACATGCTGTCAATGGGCAGAACCAGGGCACGTGAAGCATCTGGGGTAAGCCGTGGAAAGTTTTGTGGGACCTGGATTTGGAAAGGGAGCTATGATTTTGGTGCATTACACATGACAGCTAGAGACTGAGTGTGAACGAATATGGCCTTTGGTGTCTTTTCCTAGCGCTACCTTGTGCGCGCATGGGGGGAGGGGGTGCTATTTCATGTGTGGCAGGGTGGCGATAGAAATGGACAAGGGCAGCAAGTATGATTATGTACATGTGTACATACGTGCGTGTCTATGTATGTATATGTATGCATACGTTGAAATGTATAGGTATGTATATGTGTGTGAATGGGTGTTTATGAGTGGTTGAGCCATTATTCACCTGTTTCCTTGCACTACCTCGCTGATGCCCATACACACACATATACATATACATATACATACACATACACAGATATATAAATAAATACATAGGGATCTGGCAGCGGATGGAACCATGGAAGCGGAAGTGGATCATAGGGTGGGGGAGGGGGCAAAAATTCTGGGAGCCTTGAAGAATGTGTGGAAGTCAAGAACATTATCTCAGAAAGCAAAAATGGGTATGTTTGAAGGAATAGTGGTTCCAACAATGTTGTATGGTTGCGAGGCATGGGCTATGGATAGAGTTGTGCGCAGGAGGATGGATGTGTTGGAAATGAGATGTTTGAGGACAATGTGTGGTGTGAGGTGGTTTGATCAAGTAAGTAACGTAAGGGTAAGAGAGATGTGTGGAAATAAAAAGAGCGTGGTTGAGAGAGCAGAAGAGGGTGTTTTGAAATGGTTTGGGCACATGGAGAGAATGAGTGAGGAAAGATTGACCAAGAGGATATATGTGTCGGAGGTGGAGGGAACGAGGAGAAGTGGGAGACCAAATTGGAGGTGGAAAGATGGAGTGAAAAAGATTTTGTGTGATCGGGGCCTGAACATGCAGGAGGGTGAAAGGAGGGCAAGGAATAGAGTGAATTGGAGCGATGTGGTATACCGGGGTTGACGTGCTGTCAGTGGATTGAATCAAGGCATGTGAAGCGTCTGGGGTAAACCATGGAAAGCTGTGTAGGTATGTATATTTGCGTGTGTGGACGTATGTATATACATGTGTATGGGGGTGGGTTGGGCCATTTCTTTCGTCTGTTTCCTTGCGCTACCTCGCAAACGCGGGAGACAGCGGCAAAAAAAAAAAAAAAAAAAAAAAAAATATTCATACTTGCGTGCCTTCAACCATTCCTGGCGCTACCCCATCCCACAAGAAACAACATCACTACACCCTAGTTCAGCAATTTAGAGCCAGGAAAACAGACAAAAAAAAAACAGGCCACATTCGTTCACACTCAGTCTCTAGCTGTCATGTGCAATGCAAATGCATCAAAACCACAGCTCCCTATCCACATCCAGGCCCCACAGCCCTTTCCATGGTTTACCCCGGACATTTTATATGCCCTGGTTCAGTCCACTGACAGCATGTTGACCCCAGTATACCACATTTTTCCAATTCACTCTATTCCTTGCATACCTTTCACCCTCCTGTATGTTCAGGCCCCGATCACTCAAAATCTTTTTCCCTCCCTCCTTCCACCTCCAATTTGGTCTATCACTTCTCCTTGCTTCCTTCACTTCTGACACATGTATCCTCTTTGTCAATCTTTCCTCACTCATTCTCTTCATATGTCCAAACCATTTCAACACAACCTCTTCTGCTCTCTCAACCATACTCTTTTTATTTCCACACATCTCTCTTACCCTTACATTACTTACATGATCAAACCACCTAACACCACATATTGTCCTCAAACATTTCACTGCCAATGCATCCACCCTTCACCACACGGCCTTATGCACAGCCCGTGCCTCACATCCATACAATATTTTTGGGACTACTACTCATTCAAACGTAACCATTTTTGCTCTCCCAGAAATTTTTTCTCCTAAACATTCTTCAGCATTTCCAAAGCCTTCACCCCATCATCCACCCTATGATTCACTTCCTCTTCCATGGTTCCATTCACTGCCATCTCCACTCCCAGGTATCTAAAACACTTCACTTCCTCCAAGTTTTCTCCATTCAAAGTCACACCACAATTAACCTGTCTTTCAACCCTGCCTTTTTTCACATTTACTCTCAACTTCCTCCTTTCACACATTCTTCCAAAGTCAGTCATCAACTTCCGCAGTTTATCACTTGAATCTACCATGAGTGCAGTACCATCAGCAAAGAACAAGACTTAACTTCCCAGCCCCAGTCATACCCCACAGTCAGGATACTCACCCATCTCTCCCAGACTTGCATTCACCTCTCTTATCACCCCATCCATAAACAAAATGAACAACCATAGTGACATCACACAGTCTGGCTGCAGACCAACCTTCACTTGGAACTGTTCACTCTCCTCTCTTCCTCCTTGTATGCCTTCTCTACTCCCTTTACAAAAACTTCTCACTAGCTCTAACATCTTTTCTCACACACCATACATTTTGTAGGATTTTAATCATTTACATATTTGCAAACAATTTACTAAGAAAGCAGTATTTATATCAATAAAGAGGAAAATAGCTATATCTTTATCATAAAAATATACACAATAATAGAAGAAAGATGGTTTGTTTTACTGTAAAGTTTTCTACAATAGTTGCTGGCTTCCTACCATAATGACACAGTCACACTTTCTCAGATAATTCATTGGTGGCTGTAATATATATTTTTCAAATTAAGTTTCAAGGTTGCTTGTGACATTTATGGATAAGGTGTAGAACCACTCTCCAGCTGGGAATTCAAATTGAGCAGCAAAATAAAACTACAATTACAGCATGGAGCACCACCAAACATTGTGCCACCAACTGGGTGATCCTTTCTGAATGAAAGTTCACAGATCAACATTTTGCAAAGGTAACATTAGAAAATTAAGGTAAACATTTCTAGAATGGCCCTAGATTTTTGCAACAGTGACAGATTTTAATACAATTCACATCTTTCTGATATTCTTCTCAATTGATAATGAAATATCTGAGTATGTTGTAAGGTATTTCTGTTAAAATAGTCATGAAGTGAGGAGTTGGAGTGAGTTTTCTGAAGGACTTTTGAATGTTTGATGATAAGTTGGCAGTTGCAGGGCATTTGAGTCAGGGCAGTTTGGAAGTGAGAAATTCATGGAGGTGGTTTGGTGCAGAGAAGAGACGGTGAAAGCCTTAAGCAAGATGAAATGTGGCAAAAGGGCTGGAGTGGATAGCATTCCAGCTCAATTTAGTTAGAGGGGCTGACTGTGTTGTTGACTGGTCAGTTAAGATTTTCAATGTAAATACAGATCGAAAAAGTGCCTATCCATACACAGTGTCATTCTGTGTTGTTGACTGGTCAGTTAAGATTTTCAATGTAAATACAGATAGAAAAAGTGCCTATCCACACACAGTGTCATTGTATAAAGGCAAGGTAGATAAGGGAGATAAAGATGAATGTTTAAACTACTGAGGTATAAGTCTGTTGAGTGTACCTGGTTAAGGTGTATAGGAGGGTAGTGATCAAGAATGTGAAGATATATCTGGAGTAACAGATTGGGGAGAAGCAGTGTTGTTTCAGAAGTGGTGAAGGATGTGCTGATCAGGTGTTTGCTTTAATGAATGTGTGTGAGCATATGACAAGATTGATAGAGATGCCTGTGTGAAGTCTTAAGAATATACATGTAGAAGGAAAGCTGTTAGAAGTAGTGAAGAATTTTCATCTACGGTATAAGGTATGTGATCAAGTAGGAAGAAAAGTGAATGATTGCAAATGAAGGTTGGTCTGTGGGCTGTGGGTGTTCAATCTGTTTACGAATGGGGTGGTAAGATAAGTAAATACAAGAGTCTTGGAGATGGAGGGGCAAGTATACAGTCTGTAGGGGACGAGGGGGGCCTGGGAAGCAATCTAGATGTTTTTTGCTGATGATACAGCACTGGTGGCAGATTTAAGTAAGAAACTGCAGAAGGTGGTGACTGAGTATGGAAGTACGAGTGAAAGGAGGAAGTTAAGAGTACATGTGAATAAAAAAAAAAAAATACTAGGTTCAGTACAGATGAGGGACAGATTAGTTGGGGTATGAATCTGAATGGAGAAAAATTGGAGGAAGTTAAGTGTTTTAGACAACTGAGAGTGGAAACAGCAGTGAATGGAACCATAGAATTGGAAGTGAGTTATAGGATGGGTGAGGGGGCAAAGGTTACAAGAATGATGAAGAATGTGGGGAAAGAGAGATCATTAAACATGTGGGCTAAAATGGGTATATTTCAAGGTATGGTAGTCCCTACATTATCATATGGCTTCAAAGTATGGGTTATACGAAAGGCTGTGCAGAGGAGGGTGGATTGCTGAATATGAAATGTATGAAGGTAAGAGAGAATTGTGGTCACATGTTCAGTTGAGATCTGACAATGGTGTGCTGAAATTATTTGGGCATATGGAGAGAATGAGTAAGGAAAGGTTGACGAAAAGAACATAAGTGTGAAAAGTGGATGGAACAAGGAGAATTGAGACACCAAATTGGAGATGGAAGGATGGCATGAAAAAGATTTTGAGCAAATGGGTCCTGAACATGCAGGAGGATGAAAGGCATGCACAGGATAGAGTGATTTGGAACAATGTGGTAAACAGGGGTCAATGTGCTGTCTATGGACAGAACCAAGGAATATGAAGTATCCAGTATAAACCATGAAAAGGTCTGTGAGGCCCAGTTGTGGATAGGGAACTGTGGTTTTGATGCATTACACACAACAGCCAAACTATGGATGTGGGTGGATGTAGCCTATCTTCATCTGTTCCTGGAAATGGTGATCAAGTCGTTGGGGGGATTGTATAACATCAAAGTAAAATAACACATTCCAACCACTGACAGTCACTTATTAAGGTCTCCCAAGTTTTCTTGTTCTTACTCTCATAAAAGTGAGATCTAACTAACTTGAAAATATTGAAATGGACAATAATAATTCCACAGTAATGGTCATAAAAAGAACGATCAAGTTTTCATATTCTTAATATTCCATAAAAGTGAGATCTAAATAACTAGAAACACAAAAAAAGGTATCATAATGGCAAAATACACTGACACACAAATAAACCATACTAAAATGGATATTTTTCATTTGGAAAGTTTGACTAAACATTCACTCCACCTCAATCCCACTGCCACCCTATCTCAATGCCCCATCCCCGATATTCTCAGTTAAATTTCTAAATGTCTTCTGATTTACCAATGAAAAAGCAACAGATTCTGACTCAAATAGCTAAATATACATCACAGTAGAAGCAGTAGACTGATAGTAAGCTATGATGTTTCAGGTATAGTCCAAGCACAAGGTTAGATTCGGGAAGTTTTTGCCCGGAATGTACCCCCCCCCCTTACAACATTGGCTTCAATTACTCATAAAAGAACATGCTACTATAATGACGGATTGCCAGGAATGTTCTGCAGAGATCTTCTTTACTCACACGTCTTCATTCTCCTGACAAGCACAAGGACAAAACACATATAATCCACATTTATCTGAAAAGCATTAAATAACAGCCCTCCTAACCCAGTTCTAAACGCCACCCCATACTGAAACTACACTTTCCATAAACGTTTAGACACTATCCATTACTCCAACATTTGAGCATCATTTCAATATATCATGAGACTCATTATGGTCAAGATGCAATTTCCATGCTGAAACCTATGCTCAACTAAAAAGACACACACACAAAATCACCGAACTTCACGAACTGTGGCCCTGCCGGGTGGCTGCAGCACTGTGGGAGCCCTATAGAAGGGGCTCCAGTGGCAGAGAGGTAAGGTAAATATATAAAGAGGGCCTGAAGGAAAGCAAAAGGGTAATACAGTAACAATTTTGAGAAGCCTTACAAAACATACTGATGCTAATCTAAACATTGGCATTTACCTCAAACACTTCACCATCTCGTGGATTGATTATCCTAATTTTCTTGTCCTTGCATGTGGTTAACAGCAGAGATCCATCCCAGTTAAAGCAGCATGAATAAATGATGTCTGGGTGTACATCAATGGTGTTGAGAGCCTCCCCACAACCAACATTCCAAATAACAACAATATTATCTGAGCCAGCTGAAAGGAGGATGTTATTAGCTGTGGGGTGCCACACAACCATCCCCACACGTCGTTGATGATACACCAAGTCCACCACTGGCTCTGTCATTGTCCTGTAATTACAAACATGGGCAGTGGTGATTTGAAAATACTAAAGGAACAAAATAACCTGAGTTAACATTATGCATTTCCCACATTAAAAAGAAGAGTAAAGAATTCTACAGACAGTACATTTCTTATCATAAGTGCCAGAAGTCTAAAAATCTTGCTCTTTATATGTGAAAAATTCATTTACTGATACTGAATCCAGATGTTATCTAATTCTATCAGAGGCAATGAATAAGCTGAAAATGAATGAGAGTAAAAGAAAAGTTGGTCTATTTTAGAAAGGGGAAATTATGTATGAAATGTAGCTGGATAGATGCAGGCCAGAGTTACAGCAAGCATATGTATATTTGCATTGCATTATCAGCAAGAATGGGGGGAAAAAAGAGTAAGTTATTGGGAAGTGTTATAGGAGCATCATGGTCTGCAACAATATAATCTTCCTATAATAGTTGGTTGATAAAAACCATAACATATATAATAAGAAACAGCTGTCTTAACTTGTAATAATCATATACCTGAAAAAACACTGAAATCACCCCCACTCTTATTACTGAAAATTTTAACTTAGCAATTGCCATGTCTGACAATATACTTTGCTAGAATCCCTCAGAAATTAATTACTTTGGAAAACAGAGACTATGTGTTTGTGAGATTATGGTTTGTGCTTTAACTGTTTGTGCATTATAGGAATGGAGTTTTGCACTCATGGGAACAATTTTTTAAACTTTCTCTTGCATTATATCATCTTTTAGCCTAATTTATAAGTTTTACATCAACGGTTTTCTCTCTTAACATAATTCCATGTAGCCACAACTCAGATTCTAATAACCCTTTAAGGGCAGAGCCAAGAAATTTTAGGTGGGTTCCCAGGACAGAGTTATCAAAAAATTAGAAAAGTACTTTATCAATTAATGGGAAATACAAAAAATGAAAAAAAGGTGAATCAATCTTATTTGTTCCTCTGAGGAATTTAATCCTGACATGCTGCATGAGCTCACCCAGGGTCATACCTTTCTCCATTGTGTTACACTAATAACTGACATTAAGATTCTTTTCCATTGCTTATCATAGCTGCTCGAAACATACGGTATCTCTATATATTAATAAATGTGTCTTTCAATTTAAAATGAGGTGAAAGGTGGTAACTGTGCAATCCCTATTAAGTTATATGGGCAACTGACACTCTTAAGATGTGACATCAGACATCTGCCACTCTATCATCAAACATATTCAACAAAAACCTGCAGAATACTCACTCCATCTCCTTCTCACTTCATCACTAACTGTTATTACTTCCCCCCTTGCCCCCTTCATCGATATTCCCCTTTGTTCGTTTGTCTTATGCACATCATTTACCTCCTTCCAAAACATCTTTTTATTCTCCCTAAAGTATAACACTTCTCTCTCACACCTAACTCTTATTTGCCCTCTTTTTCTAACCTTGCTCCTTCATCTTGACCTCCTGCTGCTTTCTTTCGTACACCTCCCAGTCATTTGCACTCCTTCCTTGTACGTATTATCCAAACACCTTTCTTTCACTGACAACTTTACTTATCCCACCACTCACAATCCTTTCTAATCTGCCTACCTCCCACCTTTCTCTTGCCACATGCATCTTTGGCACATGCCATCACTGCTTCCCTAAATACATTCCATTTCTCACCCACTCCCCTCAGGTCATTTACTCTCACCTCTTACCATTCTCCACTCAATCTCTCCTGGTACTTCCTCAAACAAGTGTCCTTTCCAAGCTCACTTACTCTCACCACTCTCTTCTCCCCAACATTCTTTTTTCTTTATTGAAAATCTCTCTATTTTTTCATAATATTTGACCATTGTTTCCTTTATCAGCGAGGTAGAACCAGACAACAGAAGAAAGACACATCCACTCGTATACTAACATATATACATATTTTTTTTTTTTTTTCAAACTATTCGCCATTTCCCGCATTAGCGAGGTAGCGTTAAGAACAGAGGACTGGGCCTTTTTCGGAATATCCTCACCTGGCCCCCTCTGTTCCTTCTTTTGGAAAATTAAAAAAAAAAAAAAAACTAGAGGGGAGGATTTCCAGCCCCCCGCTCCCTCACCCTTTTAGTCGCCTTCTACGACACGCAGGGAATTCTTAATCCCCTATCCCCAGGGATAATATATACATATATGCCCATTATCTATTCATTTATTTATTCATCTATTTATTTATACTTTGTCACTGTCTCCCGGGTTAGCGAGGTAGTGCAAGGAAACAGACGAAAGACTAGCCCAACCCACCCACATACACATGTATATACATATACATCCACACACGCACATATACATACCTATACACTTCAATGTATACATATATATACATTCATTTTTTTATCATATTTTGTCGCTGTCTCCCGAGTTAGCGAGGTAGCGCATGGAAACAGACGAAAGAATGGCCCAACCCACCCACATACAAATGTATATACATAAACTTCCACAGATGCACATATACATACATATACATTTCAACATATACATATATATACATACACAGACATATACATATATACACATGTACATAATTCATAATTGCTGCCTTTATTCATTCCCGTCGCCACCCCGCCACACATGAAATAACACCCCCCCTTCCCCCACATATGCACGAGGTAGCGCTGGGAAAAGACAAAAAAGGGTACATTCATTCACACTCAGTCTCTAGCTGTCATGTATAATGCACCGAAACCACAGCTCCCTTTCCACATCCAGGACCCACAAAACTTTCCATGGTTTACCCTAGATGCTTCACATGCCCTGGTTCAAGGTAGCGGGTTTGAATGGTATTGCAGTGGAATTTATTAAAAAAGGGGGTGACTGTGTTGTTGACTGGTTGGTAACGATATTTAATGTATGTATGACTCATGGTGAGGTGCCTGAGGATTGGCAGAATGCATGCATAGTACCATTGTACAAAGGCAAAGGGGATAAAGGTGAGTGCTCAAATTACAGAGGTATAAGTTTGTTGAGTATTCCTGGGGGAAATTATATGGGAGGGTATTGATTGAGAGGGTGAAAGCATGTACAGAGCATCAGACTGGGGAGGAACAGTGTAGTTTCAGAAGTGGTAGAGGATGTGTGGATCAGATGTTTGCTTCGAAGAATGTATATGAGAAATACTTAGAAAAACAAATGAATTTGTATGTAGCATTTATGGATCTGGAGAAGGCATATGATAAGAGTTGATACAGATGCTCTGTGGAAGGTATTTAGAATATATGGTGTTGGAGGCAAATTGCTAGAAGCAGTGAAAAGCTTTTATCGAGGATGTAAGGTATGTGTACAAGTAAGAAGAGAGGAAAGTGATTAGTTGTCAGTGAATGTCGGTTTGCAGCAGGGGTGCATGATGCCTCCATGGTTGTTTAATCTGTTTATGGATGGGGTTGTTAGGGAGATGAATGCAAGAGTTTTGGAGAGAGGGGCAAGTATGCAGTCTGTTGTAGATGAAAAGGCTTGGCAAGAGTCAGTTGTTGTTCGCTGATGATGCAGCACTGGTGGCTGATTCGGGTGGGAATCTGCAGAAGCTGGTGACTGAGTTTGTAAAGTGTGTGAAAAAAGAAAGCTAAGAGTAAACGTGAATAATGGTATGTTACCATTTTTAGATTGCCTGACCTATAGGCAAGGAAAGAAGTTTAAGTTCAGCATATACAGAAAACCTACTAATGTGTGCTCATATATCCATTATCAATGATCTCAACAGAGTTAAATTATCATCATTTCAATCTATGTTCCTTAGGACATTACATTTTTGCAGTTCAGAGTTTATTGATGATGAGTTTGAGAAGATATATTCTAGCAAAGAAATCATTTTACAGAGTTGAGCCCAAGCCTCCCACTGACACCAAGAATCTTTTAGTTCTCCCTTTTAATAATAATTTTACTTTACTTCCCATGTTGCTTAAATCCTTTAATGTAAATGTTGCCTTCAGCAACAATAATACTATAAAGAATATCTTAATCAGGAACTCACCAGAAAATTCTCCTGGATGCATCTATAAAGTGCCATGTAGAAACTGATAAGTTTTATGTTGGGCAGACTGGTAAGGATCTTTCTGCTAGACTTAAGCAACATGAATATAGTATAAGAACAGGACAAGAATCAAATGCATTGTTTAATCACATTAAAAACTATGATCATTGTATCGATTGGAGTAATGCCATCTCAGTTATCAACTCTAACTTCAGTACCACGAGAAATATCACTGAATCTTCTATTATTAAATACTCAAAGAATTGTAACCTTAATATTACTGAAGGTCTATACATATTGGATACCTTTATTGTTGATAAAATTTGTAAACAATTCCCCTTCCTGTCCACATAATAAGTTTATGATACGCTCGTTGCCTGTCTTGGACAATCACTTGTTTACCAAATGGTGTCCTAGCTACGTCTCTTTGTTGTATATCAAGCTGACTTATATTTCTTTCTTGTATTTACCCAGATGATGTGATTATTACATGAAAGTGCACTTGGGAACTTACTGTGCATCATTTTCCCCATGGACTCATAGGAATGTATTTTTTTTTTTTTTTTTTATACTTTGTCGCTGTCTCCCGCGTTTGCGAGGTAGCGCAAGGAAACAGACGAAAGAAATGGCCCAACCCCCCCCCATACACATGTATATACATACATCCACACACGCAAATATACATACCTACACAGCTTTCCATGGTTTACCCCAGACGCTTCACATGCCTTGATTCAATCCACTGACAGCACGTCAACCCCGGTATACCACATCGCTCCCATTCACTCTATTCCTTGCCCTCCTTTCACCCTCCTGCATGTTCAGGCCCCGATCACACAAAATCTTTTTCACTCCATCTTTCCACCTCCAATTTGGTCTCCCTCTTCTCCTCATTCCCTCCACCTCCGACACATATATCCTCTTGGTCAATCTTTCCTCACTCATTCTCTCCATGTGCCCAAACCACTTCAAAACACCCTCTTCTGCTCTCTCAACCACGCTCTTTTTATTTCCACACATCTCTCTTACCCTTACGTTACTCACTCGATCAAACCACCTCACACCACACATTGTCCTCAAACATCTCATTTCCAGCACATCCATCCTCCTGCGCACAACTCTATCCATAGCCCACGCCTCGCAACCATACAGCATTGTTGGAACCACTATTCCTTCAAACATACCCATTTTTGCTTTCCGAGATAATGTTCTCGACTTCCACACATTCTTCAAGGCTCCCAGAATTTTTGCCCCCTCCCCCTCCCCCACCCTATGATCCACTTCCGCTTCCATGGTTCCATCCGCTGCCAGATCCACTCCCAGATATCTAAAACACTTCACTTCCTCCAGTTTTTCTCCATTCAAACTCACCTCCCAGTTGACTTGACCTTCAACCCTACTGTACCTAATAACCTTGCTCTTATTCACATTTACTCTTAACTTTCTTCTTCCACACACTTTACCAAACTCAGTCGCCAGCTTCTGCAGTTTCTCACATGAATCAGCCACCAGCGCTGTATCATCAGCGAACAACAACAACTGTCTCCATGGTTGTCTAATTTGTTTATGGATGGGGTTGTTAGGGAGGTGAATGCAAGAGTTTTGGAGAGAGGGGCAAGTGTGCAGTCTGTTGGGGATGAGACAGCTTGGGAAGTGAGTCAGTTGTTGTTCGCTGATGATACAGCACTGGTGGCTGATTCGGGTGAGAAACTGCAGAAGCTGGTGACTATGTCTGGTTAAGAGTGTGAAAGAAGAAAGCTGGGAGTAAATGTGAATAAGAGCAAGGTTATTAGGTACAGTAGGGTTGAGGGACAAGTCAACTGGGAGGAAAGTTTGAATGTAGAAAAACTGGAGGAAGAGAAGTGTTTTGGATATCTGGGAGTGGATTTGGCAGCGGATGGAACCATGGAAGCGGAAGTGAGTCACAGGGTGGGGAAGGGGGCGAAAGTTCTGGGAGTGTTGAAAAATGTGTGGAAGGCGAGAACATTATCTAGGAAGGCAAAAATGGGTATGTTTGAAGGAATTGTGGTTCCAACAATGCTATATGGTTGCGAGGCGTAGGCTATAGATAGAGTTGTGCGGAGGAGGGTGAATGTGTTGGAAATGAGAAGCATGAAGACAATATGTGGTGGGAGGTGCTTTGATCGAGTAAATAACGAAAGGGTAAGAGAGATGTGTGGTAATAAAAGGAGTGTGGTTGAGAGAGCAGATGAGGGTGTTTTGAAATGGTTTGGTCACATGGAAAGAATGAGTGAGGAAAGATTGACAAAGAGCATATATGTGTAAGAGGTGGAGGGAATGAGGAGAAGTGGGAGACCAAATTGGAGGTGGAAAGATGGAGTGAAAAAGATTTTGAGCGATCGGGGCCTGAACATGCAGGAGGATGAAAGGCATGCAAGGAATAGAGTGAATTGGAACAATGTGGTATACCGGGGTCGACGTGCTGTCAATGGATTGAAAAAGGGCATGTGAAGCGTCTAGGGTAAACCATGGAAAGTTTTGTGGGACCTGGGAGACAGTGACAATGTTTATCATTATTATCATTTTGCTTTAACGCTGTCTCCTGCGTTAGCGAGATAGCGCAAGGAAACAGATGGAAGAATGGCCCAACCCACCCACATACACAAGTATATACATACACGTCCACACATGCAAATATGAATACCTACATATCTCAATGTACACATATATATATACACACACAGACATATACATATATACACATGTACATAATTCATAGTGTCTGCCTTTATTTATTTCCATCGCCACCCAGCCACACATGGAATAACAACCCCATCCCCCCTCATGTGTGCGAGGTAGTGCTAGGAAAAGACAACAAAGGCCACATTCGTTCACACCCAGTCTCTAGCTGCCATGTAATAATGCACCGAAACAACAGCTCTCTTTCCACATCCAGTCCCCACACAACTTTCCATGGTTTAACCCAGACGCTTCACATGCCCTGATTCAATCCACTGACAGCATGTCGACCCCGGTATACCACATTGTTCCAATTCACTCTATTCCTTGCACGCCTTTCACCCTCCTGCATGTTCAGGCCCCGATCACTCAAAATCTTTTTCACTCCATCTTTCCACCTCCAATCTGGTCTCCTACTTCTCCTCATTCCCTCCACCTCTGACACATATATCCTCTTGGTCAATCTTTCCTCACTCATTCTCTCCATGTGACCAAACGACTTCAAAACACCCTCTTCTGCTCTCTCATCCACACTCTTTTTATTTCCCCATATCTCTCTTACCCTTACAATACTTACTCGATCAAACCACCTCACACCACATATTGTCCTAAAACATCTCATTTCCAGCACATCCACCCTCCTGCGCACAACTCTATCCATAGCCCACACCTCACAACCATACAACATTGTTGGAACCACTATTCCTTCAAACATACCCATTTTTGCTTTCCGAGATAATGTTCTCGACTTCCACACATTCTTCAAGGCTCCCAGATTTTTTGCCACCTCCCCCACCCTATGATTCACTTCCGCTTCCATGGTTCCATCCGCTGCCAGATCCACTCCTGGATATCTAAAACACTTTACTTCCTCCAGTTTTTCTCCATTCAAACTTACCTCCCAATTGACTTGACCCTCAACCCTACTGTACCTAATAACCTTGCTCTTATTCACATCTACTCTCAGCTTTCTTCTTTCAAACACTTTACCAAACTCAGTCACCAGCTTCTGCAGTTTCTCACATGAATCAGCCACCAGCGCTGTATCATCAGCGAACAACAACTGACTCACTTCACAAGCTCTTTCATCCACAACAGACTGCATACTTGCCCCTCTTTCCAAACTCTTGCATTCACCTCCCTAACAACCCCATCCATAAACAAATTAAACAATCATGGAGACATCACACACCCCTGCCGCAACCAAACATTCACTGAGAACCAATCACATTCTTCTCTTCCTACATGTACACATGCCTTACATCCTCGATAAAAACTTTTCACTGCTTCTAACAATTTGCCTCCCACACCATATATTCTTAATACCTTCCACAGAGCATCTCTATCAACTCTATCATATGCCTTCTCCAGATCCATAAATGCTACATACAAATCCATTTGCTTTTCTAAGTATTTCTCACATACATTCTTCAAAGCAAACACCTGATCCACACATCCTCTACCACTTCTGAAACCACACTGCTCTTCCCCAATCTGATGCTCTGTACATGCCTCCACCCTTTCAATCAATACCCTCCCATACAATTTACCAGGAATACTCAACAAACTTATACCTCTGTAATTTGAGCACTCACTCTTATCCTCTTTGCCTTTGTACAATGGCACTATGCAAGCATTCCGCCAATCCTCAGGCACCTCACCATGAATCATACATACATTAAATAACCTTACCAACCAGTCAACAATACAGTCACTCCCTTTTTTAATAAATTCCACTGCAATACCATCCAAACCTGCTGCCTAGCTGGCTTTCATCTTCCGCAAAGCTTTTACTACCTCTTCATTGTTTACCAAATCATTTTCCTTAACCCTCTCACTCTGCACACCACCTCGACAATGTATAATAAATAAAAATTTCTTTATTTTCCTTTGTCGCTGTCTCCGCATTAGCAAGGTAGCGCAAGGAAACAGACGAAAGAATGGCCCAACCCACCCACATACACATGTATATACATACACGTCCACACACGCAAATATTCATACCTATACATCTCAACGTATACATATATATACAAACACAGACATATACATATACACACATGTATATAATTCATGCTGTCTGCCTTTATTCATTCCCATCGCCAGCCCGCCACACATAAAATAACAACCCCCTCTCCCCTCATGTGCGCGAGGCAGCGCTAGGAAAAGACAACAAAAGCCACAATCGTTCACACTCAGTCTCTAGCTGCCATGTAATAATGCACCGAAACCACAGCTCCCTTTCCACATCCAGGCCCCACACAACTTTCCATGGTTTACCACAGACGCTTCACATGCCCTGGTTCAATCCACTGACAGCACGTCGACCCCAGTATACCACATCGTTCCAATTCACTCTATTCCTTGCACGCCTTTCACCCTCCTGCATGTTCAGGCCCCGATCACTCAAAATCTTTTTCACTCCATCTTTCCACCTCTAATTGGGTCCCCCACTTCTTCTCATTCCCTCCACCTCCGACACATATATCCTCTTGGTCAATCTTTCCTCACTCATTCTCTCCATGTGACCAAACCATTTCAAAACACCCTCTTCCGCTCTCTCAACCACACTCTTTTCATTACCACACATCTCTCTTACCCTATTATTACTTACTCGGTCAAACCACCTCACACCACATATAGTCCTCAAACATCTCATTTCCAGCACATCCACCCTCCTCTGCAAAACTCTATCTATAGCCCACGCCTCGCAACCATATAATATTGTTGGAACCACTATTCCTTCAAACATACCCATTTTTGCTTTCCGAGTTAATGTTCTCGACTTCCACACATTCTTCAACGCTCCCAGATTTTTTGCCACCTCCCCCACCCTATGATTCACTTCCGCTTCCATGGTTCCATCCGCTGCCAGATCCACTCCTGGATATCTAAAACACTTTACTTCCTCCAGTTTTTCTCCATTCAAACTTACCTCCCAATTGACTTGACCCTCAACCCTACTGTACCTAATAACCTTGCTCTTATTCACATCTACTCTCAGCTTTCTTCTTTCAAACACTTTACCAAACTCAGTCACCAGCTTCTGCAGTTTCTCACATGAATCAGCCACCAGCGCTGTATCATCAGCGAACAACAACTGACTCACTTCACAAGCTCTTTCATCCACAACAGACTGCATACTTGCCCCTCTTTCCAAACTCTTGCATTCACCTCCCTAACAACCCCATCCATAAACAAATTAAACAATCATGGAGACATCACACACCCCTGCCGCAACCAAACATTCACTGAGAACCAATCACATTCTTCTCTTCCTACATGTACACATGCCTTACATCCTCGATAAAAACTTTTCACTGCTTCTAACAATTTGCCTCCCACACCATATATTCTTAATACCTTCCACAGAGCATCTCTATCAACTCTATCATATGCCTTCTCCAGATCCATAAATGCTACATACAAATCCATTTGCTTTTCTAAGTATTTCTCACATACATTCTTCAAAGCAAACACCTGATCCACACATCCTCTACCACTTCTGAAACCACACTGCTCTTCCCCAATCTGATGCTCTGTACATGCCTCCACCCTTTCAATCAATACCCTCCCATACAATTTACCAGGAATACTCAACAAACTTATACCTCTGTAATTTGAGCACTCACTCTTATCCTCTTTGCCTTTGTACAATGGCACTATGCAAGCATTCCGCCAATCCTCAGGCACCTCACCATGAATCATACATACATTAAATAACCTTACCAACCAGTCAACAATACAGTCACTCCCTTTTTTAATAAATTCCACTGCAATACCATCCAAACCTGCTGCCTAGCTGGCTTTCATCTTCCGCAAAGCTTTTACTACCTCTTCATTGTTTACCAAATCATTTTCCTTAACCCTCTCACTCTGCACACCACCTCGACAATGTATAATAAATAAAAATTTCTTTATTTTCCTTTGTCGCTGTCTCCGCATTAGCAAGGTAGCGCAAGGAAACAGACGAAAGAATGGCCCAACCCACCCACATACACATGTATATACATACACGTCCACACACGCAAATATTCATACCTATACATCTCAACGTATACATATATATACAAACACAGACATATACATATACACACATGTATATAATTCATGCTGTCTGCCTTTATTCATTCCCATCGCCAGCCCGCCACACATAAAATAACAACCCCCTCTCCCCTCATGTGCGCGAGGCAGCGCTAGGAAAAGACAACAAAAGCCACAATCGTTCACACTCAGTCTCTAGCTGCCATGTAATAATGCACCGAAACCACAGCTCCCTTTCCACATCCAGGCCCCACACAACTTTCCATGGTTTACCACAGACGCTTCACATGCCCTGGTTCAATCCACTGACAGCACGTCGACCCCAGTATACCACATCGTTCCAATTCACTCTATTCCTTGCACGCCTTTCACCCTCCTGCATGTTCAGGCCCCGATCACTCAAAATCTTTTTCACTCCATCTTTCCACCTCTAATTGGGTCCCCCACTTCTTCTCATTCCCTCCACCTCCGACACATATATCCTCTTGGTCAATCTTTCCTCACTCATTCTCTCCATGTGACCAAACCATTTCAAAACACCCTCTTCCGCTCTCTCAACCACACTCTTTTCATTACCACACATCTCTCTTACCCTATTATTACTTACTCGGTCAAACCACCTCACACCACATATAGTCCTCAAACATCTCATTTCCAGCACATCCACCCTCCTCTGCAAAACTCTATCTATAGCCCACGCCTCGCAACCATATAATATTGTTGGAACCACTATTCCTTCAAACATACCCATTTTTGCTTTCCGAGTTAATGTTCTCGACTTCCACACATTCTTCAACGCTCCCAGAACTTTCACTCCCTCCCCCACCCTATGATTCACTTCTGCTTCCATGGTTCCATCCGCCGCCAAATCAACTCCAAGATATCGAAAACACTTTACTTCTTCCAGTTTTTCTCCTTTCAAACTTACCTCCCAATTGACTTGTCCCTCAACTCTACAGTACCTAATAACCTTGCTCTTATTCACATTTACTCTCAGCTTTCTTCTTTCACACACTTTACCAAACTCAGTCACCAGCTTTTGCAGTTTCTCACATGAATCAGCCACCAGCGGTGTATCATCAGTGAACAACAACTGACTCACTTCCCAAGCTCTCTCATCCACAACAGACTTCATACTTGCCCCTCTTTCCAAAACTCTTGTATTCACCTCCCTAACAACCCCATCCATAAACAAATTAAACAACCATGGAGACATCACACACCCCTGCCGCAAACAAACATTCACTGAGAACCAATCACTTTCCTCTCTTCCTACACGTACACATGCCTTACATCCTCGATAAAAACTTTTCACTGCTTCTAACAACTTACCTCCCACACCACATATTATTAATATCTTCCACAGAGCATCTCTATCAACTCTATCATATGCCCTCTCCAAATCCATAAATGCTACATACAAATCCATTTGCATTTCTAAGTATTTCTTATACATTTTTCAAAGTAAACACCTGATCCACACATCCTCTACCATTTCTGAAACCACACTGCTCTTCCCCAATCAGATGCTCTGTACATACCTTCACCCTTGCTGGATTTCATTTTCTGCAAAGCTTTTACAACCTCTTCTCTGTTTACCAAATCATTCTCCCTAACCCTCTCACTTTGCACACCACCTCGACCAAAACACCCTATATCTGCCACTCTTTCATCAAACACATTCAACAAACCTTCAAAATTCTCACTCCATCTCCTTCTCACATCACCACTACTTTGTACATGTTATCACCTCCCCATTAGCCCCTTCACTGGTGTTCCCATTTATTCCCTTGTCTTATGCACTTTATTTATCTCCTTCCAAACCATCCTTCTATTCTCCCTAAAAATTTAATGATACTTTCTCACCCCAACTCTCATTTGCCCTCTTTTTTGCCTCTTGCACCTTTCTCTTGACCTCTTGCCTCTTTCTTTTATACATCTCCCACTCATTTGCATTATTTCCCTGCAAAAATTGTCCAAATGCCTCTCTCTTCTATTTCACTAATAATCTTACTTCTTCATCCCACCACTCACTACCCTTTCTAATCTGTCCACCTCCCATGCTTCTCATGCCACAAGCATCTTTTGCACAAGCCATCACTGCTTCTCTAAATACATCCCATTCCTCCCCCATACCCTTACCTCCTTTGTTCTCACCTTTTTCCATTCTGTACTCAGTCTCTCCTGGTACTTCCTCACACAAGTCTCCTTCCCAAGCTCACTTACACTCACCACTCTCTTCACCCCAACATTCTGTCTTCTTTTCTGAAAACCTCTACAAATCTTTACCTTTGCCTCCACAAGATAATGATCAGACATCCCTCCAGTTGCACCTCTCAGCACATTAACATCCAAAAGTCTCTGTTTTGCATGCCTATCAATTAACACGTAATCCAATAACGCTCTCTGGCCATCTCTCCTACTTACATATGTCTTTTCTTTCATACTATTCGCCATTTCCCGAATTAGCGAGGTAGTGTTAAGAAAAAAAAAAAAAAAAACGAGAGGGGAGGATTTCCAGCCGCCTGCTCCCTCCTCTTTTAGTCGCCTTCTACGACATGCAGGGAACACGTGGGAAGTATTCTTTCTCCCCTATCCCCAGGGATAAACTTACATATGTATACTTATGTATATCTCTCCTTTTAAACCAGGTATTCCCAATCACCAGTCCTTTTTCAGCACATAAACCTACAAGCTCTTCACCATTTCCATTTACAACACTGAACACCCCATGTACACCAATTATTCCCTCAACTGCCACATTACTCACCTTTGCATTAAATCATCCACCACTATAACTCGGTCTTGTGCATCAAAACTACTAACACACTCACTCAGCTGCTCCCAAAACACTTGCCTCTCATGATCTTTCTTCTCATGCCCAGGTGCACATGCACCAATAATCACCCATCTCTCTCCATCAACTTTCAGTTTTACCCATATCAATCTAGAGTTTACTTTCTTACACTCTATCACATACTCCCACCACTCCTGTTTCAGCAGTAGTGCTACTTCTTCCCTTGCTCTTGTCCTCTTACTAACCCCTGACTTTAGTCCCAAGACATTCCCAAACCACTCTTCCCCTTTACCCTTAAGCTTCATTTCACTCAGAGCTAAAACATCCAGGTTCTTTTCCTCAAACAAACTACCTATCTCTCCTCTTTTCTCATCCTGGTTACATCCACACACATTTAGACACCCTAATCTGAGCCGTCGAGGAGGATGAGCCCTCCTCGCGTGACTCCTTCTTCTGTTTCCCCGTTTAGAAAGTTAAAATACAAGGAGGGGAGCGTATCTAGCCCCCCGCTCCCGTCCCCTTTAGTCGCCTTCTATGACACATGAGGAATGCATGGGAAATATTCTTTCTCCCCTACCCCTGGGGATGGGGGAGAAAATATTTCTTGACATCTTTTGTTATCAGATTCTTGCCAAGCTTCCAGCCAAACTCAACGTTGGAAAAATGCTGAATTATTCACCTAAATGAATCTGTTCTGACACCTAACACTGGAATCATGTCTTGCCCCTTGCTTGACCTTCTAATCTGTCTCACTCCATGGCTGTCAGTCTCTCTCTGAAGCTTAGTTCCCTACTTCTGGACCTCCTCCAGCAGATCATTATGTTCCCTAAAGTGGGATGATCAAACTGGATTTAAATACTCGATAATGCATTTAAAATATACAGCAAATAATTTTTTTAATAACCCTATGTTAGTGTTTTTAAATATATTTCGATGTTCAGAAGTAAATTATTTGTCTCCATGACAATCCTGTTGATGTGCTGTTCTCAAGACAGGCATGGTGCTATATCAACGCCAAGGTCCCTTTCCTATGCATATTCCTACTATTTGTTTCCAACAACAAGTTGTCTTAATTTGTCTCTTCTTAGGGTTAAACTTCTTGTCATGTGTCTGGCTAGAGCTGGAGTTTTTTTAAGTTTCTTAGAAAGTTTACACAGTCCTTAGTTTTCTTAGCTTCTCCCTTAATTTCAGTATCACTCACAAACATACACATGCATGATTCCATGCCTTCTGGTAAATCATCTATCTAAACCAGTTATATCAGTGGCTCTCAAATCACACACTGCAGAGCCCCAATTATTGTCATTTTAATGTGAGTACACACCTCTGAGGTGTCCTCTGCATTCTTCCAATTAAGTGATTTATGATCCATTGTACTAGTACCTCACTTATGCTGGCCTAGAGCTCAAAGTTTTTGATCAATATCTTGTAGTGGACAGTGCCAAAGATTTTAAAGCAGCTCAAGGATAAACAGTCCATCCATCCAACTTGTCTGCTGGGGATACTCATAATTCAACCATAGATGTCAAGGAGATTGGTTATGCATCCATTCATCCATTCATTTGCTGATTATCATCCCCAATGTATTACATATGTGCCTGTCAGAAATACAGCATATGTTAAACATATGAAGTGAAGATCAAAATCGATGCAACATCGAAGCGAGTGCCTTAGATATTCAGTACAAGGCTAAGACTTTCTATGAAGATTTAAGGTGTAAGGGAGATGAGATTCTGACCAATTCAAGGATGGCTTCAGTGGTTCAAAAGGCAGAGTGGCTTGTACAATATCAAGGTATTATTTTAGACATAATAATAAGGAAAAATTGCACTAAAGCATAAAGTCTGAAAAATATCTTCAAAGACAATGAACTGAATGCACTGCTTAGGTGCATCTCATAGGAATTAGTCCTGTTTATGGGGCTTTGGTTTATCACTCACAAACTAGTCCCAGTATTGAGAAACTGTATCTGGATTTCAGAGAAGTATTTATAAGTGGAATATATTCATAAACAGACAGTTTTGGAAGAATTCCAGATATTAGGAAGCTGGATAAGAATTCATATACCTGTCCCACATTGAAATCTACTGTATAACAAAATAGGCAGGTTGAAAAGGCCCTCAGTATGGTAGCAAGGTTGGAGACTGAATGTAAGCAGGAAGAGGTTAGTCCATGAAAACAGGAGATATAAAGCAGACAAACTGCATACGCTCTGAGCAAAGATAAATGAACAAAAAAATCATATGACAGATCTGGAACAGACTGCTTGGAATGGCATAACATCCACAATTGTATGCTGCTAAATGTTGATCTGTACCAGTAGTAATGCTGCTAAATGTTGGTTTGTACCAGTAGTAAAACAAGTTAGTACTGAGCCATTCAGATGAATGTTTTAAAATTAACAATTAATGTATGTGAATATCAGATAAACACAGTATGCTAAAGGGGTGTTTGACAATCCAAAAGGTTCTCCAATATGGTCATAGAAAATAGATAGTGAAATTCTTTTTTTCATACTATTTGCCATTTCCCACATTAGCGAGGTAGCATTAAGAACAGAGGACTGACCCTTTGAGGGAATATCCTCACTTGGCCCCCTTCTCTGTTCCTCTTTGGAAAATAAAAAAAAAAAGAGAGGGAAGGATTTCCAGTCCCCTGCTCCCTCCCCTTTTAGTCGCCTTCTATGACACGCAGGGAAAACATGGGAAGCATTCTTTCTCCCCCATCCCCAGGGATAAGACAGTGAAATAAAAGAATGTATACATGCAAGTGAGGTTAGTACATATACATTTCAAGGAATACCAAAGATGGAACAAAAGGGGAAAGCAAACATATGAGAGGTGTCATGTCACAGATGGAGGGAATTGCAAGAAATGTTTTAAGGTTACATAGAGAGCAGGTTCTAAATGAACCCACCTGTTATATAGGAGAGAGATATCTTCAAGATAAACAAAATAGAGAAAAACATTTTATAACTGTAACCTGAACTTAACTAACAAAGATCCTAAACTATAGCATTAAGTAAATCATGCTATAAAGAAACATCTTGCTTAGTGCTAATAAAAATAACAAAAAAATATATTATGAACCCATATCTCTGTACTTACATGTGCATGCCTTTCCACAGAAGCGAAAGCAATGAAATAAATATTCACAAGAACTTAGGATTCATATGG
The DNA here is from genome assembly GCF_036320965.1 of Panulirus ornatus. Taxonomy (NCBI): domain Eukaryota; kingdom Metazoa; phylum Arthropoda; class Malacostraca; order Decapoda; family Palinuridae; genus Panulirus; species Panulirus ornatus. Next base: position 46,649,294 of record NC_092243.1, on the reverse strand, counting down.
AAGAAATTTCTATCTCAGAACATTTTCATTTAGAGACTTCTGTTAATATCAATAGCCAAATTATTCATAAAATTCTAAGTGCTCAAGATGTGTCTCATTACCAGTTCAGTGTTCATACTCTTACTAATATGTAGAACCAGATACCTGACTGAAAACACATGACATGGGATGACATGATCTTTCACCAGATGACTGCTCCTACCATCATACACAAGGGAATGGTGCTGTTTCAAACCAAAAGCCAAATTAATTCATCCACTCAATTACCACAATATCTTTCATACTTACGTCACCAAGCCATAATCTGGGATTTGCCAAACTTTGACAACACAGTCTTCGGATCCAGAGGCAATGACATTATCATTGAAGGGGTCCCAAGCAATGTCAAGTACAGGGCCCTTGTGTCCCCCTACCAGCGGATGATCTGGTGGGATACGACCAGCCTGAAGGGATATCACAACATCAATACCTGAACGTTTACTTCCTATGTATCTAAATCACATATAAAGGAATGATATTTACGTAGATATATAAATCTTAAAAAGATGGATTAAGTGAACAAGATTACTTTAATGGCATAAGAATTAAGCTCTATGTGAGTACTAGGAGTAAATTGTGAAAAAGTACTTGAACTTTAAGTATTTAGAATAAACATACTAATTAAATCAATAGTTATAAGTAGATATGATATATTATCATTAACATGCATAAAACATTTTATGTATGGATTGGATTATTCATATACACAGTTAATAGTTTCCTTAGCCAGAAACATGTTAATGTTGGGATGATAAATGAAAATTGTATTACAAAAAGAATAAAAGTGCACTGAAACCAAATAATATAAACATTTCATGCACCAATTGGGAGTCAGACCTTTGTAATATGCAATAAAGAAATGTTCATATTAATTACTAACAAATGAGTAGCAGAACAGCCTCCACACATATTATTTTTTTTTCAGGAAGTTCTCAGTATTTTACCTTTACTAAATGAATTTCTGTGATGCTGTTTCTCAAAGAAATGTACAACTAACTTTTTATCCTGAAGCCTACCCAGCACCATATTCTTAACTGAGGTAATCTGAGTAGATATTATTTATAGGGGTAGAGCAATGCAAGCAATTAAAGAAATTCATATTTTGTGCGACAATTCCATTTGTTATCTGACTCTGGAGAGACAAATCTAATAAAATCCAGAAGGAAAATACCGAGACATGAACCCTTCTATAAGAGAAGTAGACACTTCATCCTGTTTTACATTAACTGTTAGTGACACACTGTGGGGGGTAAAGACATCTCAGAAAGACTGAAATGTTCCTGCCAATTACCTTCAAGCTAACTTACCAATGCTGCTTTCTTCGATAAATATGTCTGCAAAACATTCAACATCTTACAGTATTGTCACTATGTCTATTGAATCTATGTTATCAAAACTATATTAATTTCACATTCTCCTTTCACTCTAACTGAAAAATAAACTACTGCATCCATATCTTTGGAAACTGTCATTTTTCATTCCAAGACTATTTTAACAAACAAATGATTACTGCAACCATTTTAACTATTTTCAAAGCACTACAACTATCACTTCCCTAAATCCTGTAAAAACATTTTTAATATACAATTCATGACTTACCAAAACCCCCTTTCTATCTGGCTCCCAAATCCCTTCCTGAAAATGCATGTGTTGTCTTATATACAATAACCACAGTAGTCATGAAACTTAGATAAGTACTACACGAAAGTGGTCTAATCACATCATGCAAATATCATCATATCTATTCTAACCAAAAAAGATGATCATCATCTCTATTCTAACCAAAAAAGATGATGGGAAAAAGTGTACCACAAAAAATATTGTAAAGCTACAATCATAAATGTCATTCCATCAGTGGCAAAAGGAAGGAGTAATAGGGGTTATCTAAAACATAATATCTTTTGAAACATCAACCCTACCCTAAAATAGTTTTGAAGGCCCTTATACCTCCAGTGCTTAGTCTCTTTCTAAGCTGCAATGTTAATTAACATGAGCAGTCTGACTGAGGCTGAGACCCACACATCTATATATCCTCCACAGCCTGAGTGGTCTGGATCACTTTCCAAGTACTTGTACAGGCCTTTTTAAAATTTCTCATTTGAACAGTCTTTAGTACATTAAGTAGCTGTTAGCAATGCATAAGCATTACTAAGCCCTACATGTTTACATCATTCTCTCTTATTTTACTTACAGCACCTCTTGATTTCAGATGTAAAATCCAGAGATCTTGATAAAACAAATGGTGCAATATTGGTTTGTTGTACTGAATAAAACTGATACAACGTCTTATCAATGTAAACATAGTATCATATCAACGGTGTACTGTTCTGAACAAGAGCAATGCTTTGTTGACATATCAATGTAATCACAACCTTGAGTCTACACTGTACAGCTATGTTGAATCAAATGGCAAATCCAATTTGTTTTCAACATTATTGCAATGCTGATCCTTGACCTTTTAACACTGATTCAAGAGATTTTAGCCCGCTGGAATTGAACAGAATGTTTTCATACAGTTTATTACAGTCAAGGATTTTCTGGTTTTATTGGCCTCTTTACCTTAGCCACAAAACAGCCATTTCTTAAAAGATTTCCAATTTGAGGTTGCCCAAGTGAATGGTACTCAGATCTGCATAACATTAGGATCTGAAGAAAATCATCAACTTTGCAGGACACTCAAAAGCATATTTTCTCCTTTACACATTTCCATTCGCAACTACTTTAAACTTTCTATTGGTTAGAAATTCCCTGATACATTTTCCTATTTTCCCTTTAATACTGCATTATGTTTCATCACTTACTTTAGTAATGCTCCATAATTCACCATGTCAAATGCTTTTGCAAAATCAGAAAAGCCTGTACTTACCTATCTGTATTTCAATAGGAAAGAGTTTTGCACTCATGGGGCCCCATCTCTTCAATATTCTCTATACAGTATGGCTTAAATCTATGTATTCTGTTTGCATTAACAATGCCCTCAGTCATTTAAATCCATTCATCCACAACTCTTCTACCAAAAAAGAACTTCTAAACCATAATTTTTAACGAGTTTCTTGCTTATTTCATGTTATATCCTCTGATTACTCTATCTCTACATCTTTCAAAGCACAGTTCACTGTTTATATCATTGATTCATTCTAAAAATTTGAAAGTTTTATTCAAGTCACCCCTCACTCTTCCCTCTTCTAAGGAAGGCAAATTCAAAGCCTCTAGCCTATCCCCATTAATCATCTCTCTGAAATTCTGCTACCATCTTTGTTGCCTTCCTTTGGACCTTCTCTCTTTCCTCTTTGTGCTTCTTTATACACAGTGACCAAACTAGAGGAAAATATTCTAGTTTTAGCCTTGTGTATGAAATGAACAGCTTACTAAACATTTCCTTATCCATACCCTTGAAAAATATTCTAATATTTCCCAGAAGTCAGTTTGTCTCTTTAATCATTCTCCTGAACTCAGGCAACAGCTTAGGGATGATTTTGACACACAAGGCCTTCTCACATACACAACCCTGAATCTTATTTCCTGCTAGATAATAATCATATCAAGGCCTTCTTTCACTCTGTCCCATTCCCATTACTTTACCTCTGTTTGGGTTGAATTCATCCACTATGAATCTGACCAACTCTGGAGTATGTTTAGGTCTCCTTGTACTTTCCTTATGAACTCTGAATCATCCACTACTAGAACAGTAATGATCCCAGTACAGACCCTTGTGGCACTAGACTGGTTCCCTCAATTCATTTGGAGATGGCCCTTGTGACATGCATCCTTTGCTCATTTCCTCTGAAATAATCTAGGCTAGGCATTCCTGCATTATGCTTTATACAGCTTATTCTTGGTTGTTCTAACCTATCCAAAATATACCATTATTTGCAATGGCTGCACATAATAATCAAAGGGGCCTGTTATCTTTATCATAATTTAGTTTTCTCTTCTTAATTGCAATGACTTGTTACCTAATACTTTAATGTTTTTCTCATGCAAAATATTTTCTTATAACTTTATTTCTATCAATTTGTCAAGTGTCTCTTTCATATCTGGGTTGTAACGCTTATCAAACCTTCTTCCTTCCCCATAATTTGTCAATTTAACTTGTGATTTGAAGATTTCTATATGTATTTCATTCAGATAATTACACAAAATCTTCTCAAAACACTTCATTACAGGTTTTAAATAGCTTCTTACACTTAAATGGGTAAAGTCTTTTGGCATTCATCAGTTCATATTGTGCCAGCTGACGAATACATTCAAATTTACGGCTTGGGTTCAAAGGTTCTATTCTGAACTTTTAATATTACTGAACATCTAAGGTTGTAATTTTCACAATAATTCATAAGCACACTTTCCAATCACTTTTCTGTATGTAAGCAAACAAGAAAACTAATTCATAAATAGAGCCTTCGTTACTTCAGATGCTCCAAAAACATGATGTAAGTTCCTATCATTTGGAGTTTTTTCTTTGCCAAAAAGGCAAGTTATTAGACAATCTAACACCAGTGAAACTGAAAGTAGTCTTTCTAAAAACATAAACACTAAGAAAATTGTATGATACGCCATTTCTGGTACTGTGATCTTTCAAACAGATTGGAGCATTTCCACTGTATACTTCATACATATCACTGAATTTTGACTAATTACCTATATACTTAATTAGTAACATACCAATTGACTGTTTATATATTTTTGTTTATATATTTCAAAATATATTTATATTTTGAAGGTTTGTTGAATGTGTCTGATGACAGAGTGGCAGATATAGGGTGTTTTGGTCGAGGTGGTGTGCAAAGTGCGAGGGTTAGGGAAAATGATTTGGTAAACAGAGAAGAGGTAGTAAAAGCTTTGCGGAAGATGAAAGCCGGCAAGGCAGCAGGTTTGGATGGTATTGCAGTGGAATTTATAAAAAAAGGGGGTGACTGTATTGTTGACTGGTTGGTAAGGTTATTTAATGTATGTATGACTCATGGTGAGGTGCCTGAGGATTGGCGGAATGCGTGCATAGTGCCATTGTACAAAGGCAAAGGGGATAAGAGTGAGTGCTCAAATTACAGAGGTATAAGTTTGTTGAGTATTCCTGGTAAATTATATGGGAGGGTATTGATTGAGAGGGTGAAGGCATGTACAGAGCATCAGATTGGGGAAGAGCAGTGTGGTTTCAGAAGTGGTAGAGGATGTGTGGATCAGGTGTTTGCTTTGAAGAATGTATGTGAGAAATACTTAGAAAAGCAAATGGATTTGTATGTAGCATTTATGGATCTGGAGAAGGCATATGATAGAGTTGATAGAGATGCTCTGTGGAAGGTATTAAGAATATATGGTGTGGGAGGCAAGTTGTTAGAAGCAGTGAAAAGTTTTTATCGAGGATGTAAGGCATGTGTACGTGTAGGAAGAGAGGAAAGTGATTGGTTCTCAGTGAATGTAGGTTTGCGGCAGGGGTGTGTGATGTCTCCATGGTTGTTTAATTTGTTTATGGATGGGGTTGTTAGGGAGGTAAATGCAAGAGTCTTGGAAAGAGGGGCAAGTATGAAGTCTGTTGGGGATGAGAGAGCTTGGGAAGTGAGTCAGTTGTTGTTCGCTGATGATACAGCGCTGGTGGCGGATTCATGTGAGAAACTGCAGAAGCTGGTGACGGAGTTTGGTAAAGTGTGTGGAAGAAGAAAGTTAAGAGTAAATGTGAATAAGAGCAAGGTTATTAGGTACAGTAGGGTTGAGGGTCAAGTCAATTGGGAGGTGAGTTTGAATGGAGAAAAACTGGAGGAAGTGAAGTGTTTTAGATATCTGGGAGTGGATCTGTCAGCGGATGGAACCATGGAAGCGGAAGTGGATCATAGGGTGGGGGAGGGGGCAAAAATTTTGGGAGCCTTGAAAAATGTGTGGAAGTCGAGAACATTATCCCGGAAAGCAAAAATGGGTATGTTTGAAGGAATAGTGGTTCCAACAATGTTGTATGGTTGCGAGGCGTGGGCTATGGATAGAGTTGTGCGCAGGAGGATGGATGTGCTGGAAATGAGATGTTTGAGGACAATGTGTGGTGTGAGGTGGTTTGATCGAGTAAGTAACGTAAGGGTAAGAGAGATGTGTGGAAATAAAAAGAGCGTGGTTGAGAGAGCAGAAGAGGGTGTTTTGAAGTGGTTTGGGCACATGGAGAGAATGAGTGAGGAAAGATTGACCAAGAGGATATATGTGTCGGAGGTGGAGGGAACGAGGAGAAGAGGGAGACCAAATTGGAGGTGGAAAGATGGAGTGAAAAGGATTTTGTGTGATCGGGGCCTGAACATGCAGGAGGGTGAAAGGAGGGCAAGGAATAGAGTGAATTGGAGCGATGTGGTATACAGGGGTTGACGTGCTGTCAGTGGATTGAATCAAGGCATGTGAAGCGTCCGGGGTAAACCATGGAAAGCTGTGTAGGTATGTATATTTGCGTGTGTGGACGTATGTATGTACATGTGTATGGGGGGGGTTGGGCCATTTCTTTCGTCTGTTTCCTTGCGCTACCTCGCAAACGCGGGAGACAGCGACGAGGTATAAAAAAAAAAAAAAAAAAAAAAAAAAAAAAAAAAAAAAAAAACCAATTGACTGAAACTCTTCTGCCTAATGTGAATTCCAGGGGTAGAGCTCCTGCCATGAAAATGAAAGCTTATTTTTGGGAATAGATCTCCTAACATGAATCTGATAACTTTATTCTAAAATAAATCTGATAACTACATTTCTACCTGCTTGCAAGCAAGTACCATGATAGGCAATGATAATCAAACTGACACTGAACCAAATCTACAACATGTAACCTTTTTATTTTCATATCAAAATTCCTACAAGTTCCATAAATATCCAATTTTATCAGAACATTCAGAAACAACTTTGATAGCAATACTGTGAGAGTATATTGTCCCTCAAGAGAGCTTGGTCTAAAGTCACACCTAAATGTGTTACTTGCTGCTTCAATTCAATATCAGTTCCATGACAGTGTACCTGTAACCTATCACACTGACAACATTTTCTCTGATGCCAAGAATAATGACTCAGTTTTAACTTGGTGGAGAGACAGCTTGCTGTCCACCAACTAATCAAGCACCAACTCCAGTTCTTCATCAAGTACAGCCTCCATCTATGATAAACCCTTGCCTTATACAAGCATACCAATCAGGCTCTTGTCTAAGCTGTTTTCTCTACATCAGTGCCATATGTATCTACATGTATGTCTACAATAAAAGCATGCATGTGCAGCAATCATAACTAGTAATGCATGTAATCAATGTATCCTTTCACCAAATCATTTTCACTAGGGACCTCATATCTGCCTATTATACTTTTTCTACCATAATCCATATCTAAGTCACCAATTTCAGCTACATTACCTCAACATGGGAGGGGGGGATGCCCACAATTACTGTGAAAACTTGGACATTATGACCTCATCAATATGCTATATAATAATTCATTTACCTTTTAAATCATCTCAAATTCATAATAGTTACTCCTCAATCATACCAACAGTTTATAATGAGAGTACTATGATGAAAATACATCCTTACCTCACATTCTCATGCTGTATAATCAAAACTCCACTTATGTCAAAATATCGCAAAATCTTTTCATTTCCATAACAACTTCCTTAACCCTTAAACTACTACATAAATCATTTACCAGTACATAGTTGCAATATAAGTCACCTGAGAAAAGACTTTTACACCAGTGCTCTAAATTGAGTACCAAGTTTAGCATTCATTAATACATCCATAAACTTCAACAATCACCACAGCAAAACAAGGATAAATAAAAGATATATCTTTTAATTTTTCACATTTCTGCATACTTATCTTTAAGTTCATAGAAATAAAATACGATTTTAAGAGTCCTTTCTCAAGCTTTCTGTACATATGGTAGTAGCCAACTTTTCCGGTAGCCGCAGTTTAAGGGTTAAGGTGTTAATACATTCTTCAAAATCACTTTTTAAACTTCAAATCATCCTGTTAAATGATTTATATCTAAAACTCATTATCCCACAATTAAACATTTTATATCTAATACTTATTATCCCATAATCTAAACAAATACCATGTTCACTCTTAATTTCCTTTTACCAAATCCATAAATGCTGCATACACACCCTTACATTCAATAAAAAACCTTTCAGCAATATGTGCTATCATACATAGAGAGAGAAAAGAAATACCTTATTGACTTTTGAGAGAGGAAGAACAATGAAAGCTCCACCTCCACCTGACTCTACTATAATGGCGCAAAATTTTGGATTGACAGCGCAAAAAGTGGCATCCCATGATGACTTGCTGACTCGTATATTGTCAAAGCACTGTTCCCGTTTTAAACATGTGCCATATACGTGACGAAATTTGCTTTGTCGGACCAGTCGGAATGACATCTGGAAAAGAAGAGAAAGATCATATATATGGGGAATCATAATCATCACTTTCCTCTACATAAAAGGCACAGGAATATTCATACCTTTTACCTATTTCCTGATACTTAATATGTAAGGTATCATAAATGAGTAACTTTACTAATAAATCTTTATTATTCTTATACTTTAAAACAAAGAACAATGACAAGTGTTCAGTTCATAAATATCTAGTTTCAATAAAAGTCTAAGCCATTAATCACTATTTTCATGTAATGAGAAACAAGATTCAACTATCAAATAACCTTAACATTACACTTGTAAGAGTGAATATTTTTCTTATTTACTAACACCACAGTTCTGTAAACTGTCTCAGAAACATTTCAGTGAATAATGGAAAAATGATGTTGAAGATATCATAAATTTCAAAAAAGGTTTAAATTACTTTCAGCATTAAAGAAATTTATTGAAAATCTAACTTTAAGAATACAAAATATGTTCTGTGAAGGATACAAGGAAATATGCTGTAGCGAAGAGATAAAAAGAAGTGAGAATAACAAGTGGTGCAATGATAGGTAAGTGAGACAGACTTACTAAAAAATATTGTGCAGATCACATCTTTACTATGAGATTTATACCTGGAACAATGTTGGAAGAAACTAAAGTATATACAGCATTCACTAAACTTCAAAAGTTTCATTTATGGGGAATAATCAAAGAACATGACAGAAAAATGGGGGAGAAAAAATGCTTAAAGAAGTGAAGGATTTTCTGAACAGAACAGGCTGCATATCAAAATAACAGTGGACTGAGACTGGTTTATCTTTCATGAAAGAGGGCATGGATTCATTGTCATCCTACTTGTCTTTTGCCTACAATAATGAATTAGTAATATAATGAGGGAAGTTTGGTGGTTGAGTTTGGAAGACCTCGGACAAGGTGGTGGGAAGCCTGTCTTGTGGGTAGGTAACCTGGGAGCATGTGCATGGTGACTGGAACAACAACACATCTATAACATGTGGTGGAAATTTTGTTGTTATCTGAGAGAGAATCAAACTGTCATTGGCTCGGCGGTGTCTCAGGAATGCTGGCCATGATAGGACATACAGCACCCAGAATTATAAAGCAGGTTCTGGCCTGCTACACTGTCACAGATGGCTGCATTGAGGCCAAAGGGTCCCATAGGGAGAGGAAATGTGTTAGGTGGGATACACCCAGTTCTGTGGAGTGGCACAGAATATTCCAAGCTGTAGCTAGACTGCACAGATATTGGTGCTAAGCTGGAGACTCATGAGGTTACAAGGAAGGGTCAGTTCCATGAAGTATTCAGGAAGAGTTCCATAAGTGAATTACACTAGGGTGGTGAAGCAGATTAATAAGTTGTGGAGTTACTGTTGGAGCAGGACTTTGAGTGTGACAAAGTAATGCTGGTGTTAAGGTTTAATAGATGGAAGTAATTACGGTAAAAGTATGTAAACTATTACATTGACTGGCACAGTAAGGTTTGGCCACACTGAACTGAGTGTGTTGTGACTTGAGTCAATAAAATTACCAGGCACTGTGTTAACAGTGATCATCCTGGATGTGAACAATATGTGAACTTTTGAAATCTCTTATTCAATGCTGTGAATAAGGTTTCATTTAGTTATGAAACGAAGTTGACTTTTCTTTTTTTTGTATCTGGTAGAGATTATTCTTGTAATATATCCCTGGGGATAGGGGATTAAGAATACTTCCCACGTATTCCCTGCGTGTCGTAGAAGGCGACTAAAAGGGGAGGGAGTGGGGGCTGGAAATCCTCCCCTCTCGTTTTTTTTTTTTTCCAAAAGAAGGAACAGAGGGGGCCAGGTGAGGATATTCCAAAAAAGGCCCAGTCCTCTGTTCTTAACGCTACCTCGCTAACGCGGGAAATGGCGAATAGTAGAAAAGAAAGAAAAAGATTTCTTTCGTGCTTTAGATTTTCTCTATTGGTGTGGTGAGGTGGGCCCTGTGTACTCTGCTACAGAAATTATTTTAGTGTAAGGGCAGTTTCACCTCATTTCAGTAAGAAAATACAACTTGAAAGGATTAGTTATCTATAATGTTATACATGCATAACACTTAAGCTGATGGTAGTAATAACAGAGGACTTGGCATAAATTACAAACACATCCAAGAAGGATATGTATAAAAAAGAACATTTCATGTGAATGAAAATCAGTGCACTGGGGCTTTGTTTGAGAAAGGGAATCAGAGAAAACAAGTTGGTAAAAAGATAATGGACAGATAAAGATTTTAAACATTTAAATGAGAAGCATTTTCACAAATAATGGAAACAGAAGCTGATATAGTGTGTTGCAAGGCAGGCAAACTGTGGATGCTTTCATAAGAGTTATAACAGGAAATGGAAAATCAACTAATATGTAAGTTTTGGTGCAGTGCACACTACTAAATGGCATTGGTATATGAGTCGGAGAAAGCATAATAGTTACCTGTAAAAGATGAAGAACAAGGAAATGTGGAAAATTTACAAAATGGTAATAAAGAGCATATTTACTTAAAGAAATTTGAGGAGGAAAGGTTTTACTATGTGAATGAGAGATAAAACAAAAGAAGTAACACCATAGTGGTATGAATGCAACTAAGTGCATCTGTGGGGGACAAAACAGATAAAGTGAACAATCAACTGTAACAAGAAAGATAAAAGCAGGGACAGAGAGCATGAGAATTGTTTTGATGGCTAAATCTACAGAAAGGTATCAAATTAATACAATATGGAGGATACTTTGCATGAACCATACAAATGTACTGTACAAGAAGGCACAAAGTTAACAAATACAAATACAGTACTACAGTAAACAGCCAATCTGCATCCAATTTCAACAAGATAAAATGCCTTCCAAAGACTCTCAAGAGAGTTTTCTTTAATAAAGAAAAATACAAGCAACAGCAGTATTGGTTATGTGACAATTCCTATACTGAGCCCATACTGATACTGTGTGCTCAAAGAAAAAGATTTCTCAGCTAAACAATCATTTCCCTATGAACTCCATGAGAAGAATCAGATATCCCTCAGTGATAACCAAAAATGACATATTCAGTGAAGTAGGTTGTAGTCAGTAGGCAGCCACTGACCTGGAAGGTATTTTACCAATACTACCCATCTAGGTATTGAGAGGGTTAGTGATGGCTGCTCAGTGAGCCAGCAATTCGGTGTCTGTCCACAAACACACAATCTCTACTTGTTATAAATAACAGTTGACATCACTTAATCAATGCAACTCATTCTTTGCAACTCTAGATTTTCCTGTGGTGAGTTCTCTGTGCTAGCCCTGCCTTTTGGCAAAGCAGTATAAGCAATAGATAGAAACAGTAGGTAGGTACACTGGACAGGAGCTTTAGGTCAGAAGGTAAGAGTATTTGTTAGGAGCAGTAATGGGAGCATTAGGTAGTAGTAATAGTTTGTAAATTAGGCACGAATATAAAGTAAACACATTTGGTAGGAGCCTCTAACAACACTGCACTTGAGTTGCTATCTGCCAGTGGCCTGTTAAGGGTGAGGCACTAAAGGCTAAGAAGTGGAACTGGAGTGCATCAGATATGGAGACTATTTTGCCGTGGCCATCCCCTTGAAGGAGTTCCTATAGGAAATAGGAGTCTGAGATATAGATAGATAGACATACTCAGCAAAAATATGACTCCTTTCTCTAATGGGTTACATGCTTGAGCAAAACACCTCAACTAGAAAAAAAATACCTGCATAGGGATTTGCCAAGTGTGCATCAGTGATCTCAAACTGTATCCTAATTGCTTGATCAATTTGCACTCATCAGTTAAACAAGTCAACCAATAATCTTTACTAAAAAATAGTTCTAAACTAATTCAGAATATATCAGGTCATTCTTGTAACATATTTGCTGTTAGCAAACTATATTCCAACAGAATCCTATACATCTACCCATCTAATAAACTTCTTGCAATATTTACAATATGAAATCCAAAGAACAATTTCTTCCCAGCAGTTCTGGTTTTAAAATCTAACAATATTCTGCCCCTGAAAATCCAGTGATGATCTCTAAACAAGCAGTTAATATCAAACCTATACTATCATAAACAAATCTGTATCAGTGCAAATACTGAAACTACCCTTACCATTAATCATGACTAGTTCATAATCAATGTGAGTTTTGTCACCAAGGTTACATTCCTTAAACAATAAAAAAAGTTTTGTCCATTTAAAATGAAAAGCATATGAAATATTTACTGACAAATTACATACAGTCTATTGAATACTGAAACATAATTCACTTTCAACAATACACTTTCCACTTATATTGATGCCCAGGTTACATTCCATGTTGACACCATGTAACATTTTAATCAATTCCAGTACCACTTTCAGCACCAGTTTACTACCAGTTCAAGAAAATATAGTTTGAATAAGTCCCACACCATCAGGCACAGAAAAATTCCTATCTACTTCTATTTGAGGCTGTATTCCAACATACCAAAACTCATTCAAATTACTAAAATAAACATATCCTGGATTTCATCTAAAAAAGTTTCCAGCTGAATAATGAACCAACTTTCTCTTAACTAAATAAAATTTGTAATAGCCACCAAGTTTTGTAAACAATAAAAATTACATGTTTTCCAGAGGTATCAACCAAATGCACATCATCTTCCTTGCCAATATCCTTCTATTTATTCATTCAACGGACATTTCCTGCTGTACAAAAGAACGACCCATGCAAAATGTACCTCATCCAAACATGACAACTACTACATATCTGTGGATACATCCAGGGAAAACCACACAAATGGGAATATTAAAAGCTGATCACAGTAATTAACTAAAACCAGTTCTTTAGTGTTTCTTGTGTATCATTAGAAATTTTAAGGAAACTTATGCCTTTTCTAATTTAACAGAAGACAGAAGTTCCACTTCTGATACAATCTTACTCTGTATAAGCTGATGAGAAGAAGCTCCACCTTGGGACACTACCAGCTTATGGTCTCACTCCCTCCTAGTCTCATTATCAGCCACTGCCACACAATGCTTACAGCTACTTTTCCAAGGATATTTTTTCATGTCCTTTTACCCATGTTCTCCTTAATTATTCTTTTTCTTTTCTATGGAATCAATGCAAAAATGAAAAGATTTATTTACAAATGTGTAATAAACTTGCAAAAGAACATAAAAAAAATGAAAACTCTCTGTGTGGTAAGTACACTGAGGATACAGCTATCAAATGCCTTATCAGCCAAGCCCTCAGAATACATCATAGCTTACTGAGCACCACCTTCTCAACACAGAGGCAGTTACTTATTCCAAACAGCTATTCTAAAAAGAAATTTAAATTACTAAGATGAGGTAACATCTTGACCAACTGCACCTTCAAAATCTACAATAATAAATCATCTAAAATAAAATATATATATAAAAAAATGGTGCAAAGTTGTCAATTAGTTCAAGAATTTTTTCATTGCTTCATAAGTAATGAAATACTTTCACATTCTGAGCTAATCTAGTGATAATGCAAAACTTATCACTATAATAAAAAAATACCAAGATTGATTTCTACTTTGTCTTTGGTTTGGGAGAACTGGGGAAACATAAAAACTAAGATAAATCTGCTAAATATGGTAAGCCATGCTCATCAAAGTGATCAAACACTTTATCATCTACATCTCTCTTTTCTGCATTGAAAACCATATAATACAGTTTGATTAGCATTTAGAAAATTCTTCTAGGGTGATTTCCATAAAAAAAATCTATCACTTTGAAAAGTACAACCTCTGATAATCTGTTCTCTGTTCTATATACAAACACAACTTTTGGATTTTGTTCCATACTTTGAATTACTTTTTTTACTTACTCACTGTTATCTTTTAGGCAAACCTATCACTACCTTTCAGCATTTCTTATTCCTTCTTCTGGTTCTATTTCATTTCCATATACCTGTATAACTTAGCCCTTTCTTCCCTTTTTGATTTATCCACTACTTTCATTATCTTTGTTTGTTATTACATTGCCTTTCATTTGGCTTTCATCTTGCAATTATTCATTCTATGCCCTAGTAAAAAACTTACATAAATTTTTGCATTACAACTATTAAAGCTTTTGCCCTATTTGCATCAGATATCAATTTGTTGGCCACTCCAATTTATCACAGTGGAAACCTAAGTTGTTCAGACTGTTTATGTCTTCCACTGCAGTATTCTGTCTGTCTTCATAAATTTCTACTTCAAATTAACAGCAAACATTACAACTATTGAAGCTTTTGCCCTATTTGCATCAGATATCAATTTGTTGGCCACTCCAACTTATCACAGTGGAAACCTAAGTTGTTCAGACTGTTTATGTCTTCCACTGCAGTATTCTGTCTGTCTTCATAAATTTCTATTTCAAATTAGTAGTTAATTCCAGTGGTGGCATGTGACAATGCAAATCAAGGGATTGCAGAAGTCTCTTGTGTCACAACAAGAAAATTACAAATGATAAATGTGTACTCACTTTAATAGAACAATAAGTACACCTGGAGAAAACCTGGTGAAGTCTTTGAGGGTCTTCTATCCTTAAAACCAGGTTGGGCTAAGGCTGTTAGGTTGCATTGTTGGTTGACCAAGCTCTTCAAAGCTATAGTCCAAAGGCCTGCATAGCCCCCACAAACTGGCTGGTCTAGTATAGTTTGAAGGCACTTGTCGAAGACACTCTCAAACTTCTTTATCATGCATCCCATGGTGTTGCTGATGATTGCTGATATGACATTAAAGAGTCTTGGGCCCTAGATGTTTAAAGTGCTCTCTCTTTTTGTACATATCACATCTCTGGATTTCACAGGTAGTATTTTACAAAGTCTTTCATGCCTGTCGTACAAGCAGGATGTTAATTCTGAGAGTTAGTTGAGAGCCATGCTTTCAAAGATCTTCTATGTATAGATGATGATATACCATTCTAATCTGCACTCCTAGTAATTCAGTTCATTACCATGTTAACATGGGGCATGAAAGATCTCTGAGCACCTTCTAATTCTGCAATTTTGCTAGCCTTGTAGGGTGATGTTAGAACATAGCAATATTCAGTTCGAGAAAGAATTAGCATCTTGAATAATATCATAAATAACTTTCCTTTTGACTTAAAAGTCTGCAGAATCCAGCCAACCATCCCTCTAGAGGAGGCACCTGATGTTTTGTTATGTTTGCTGAATGTCTTTAGACACTATTGCACCGACATCTTTCACATCATTCTACTTCCTTTATGACAGTGTCTGTGTCTGTTAAGTATTCTGTATTCTTTACCATTTCTTCATTACCCTCATGCTGGAAGAGTTGAAATTTATCCCCACTAAGAAGCAGGTTGGTCTCAGTGGCCTAAAGAAAAACTTTGTCTCTTTGTAGTATTTTTATATCCTCAATTGATGTGATTTTCACACTTACTCTTGTATCATCTGCAAAGGATATGAAACTGTGGCTCAAGCTTGTGCCAATATCAGATACAAAAATGAGGAACAGTGGGTCCTTGGGGTACTAAGCTGACACCATGGAGGCAATGGAGATGGCATGGTTTACAACTATGTGCTGTGATGTGTTACTTAAAAAGTTGTCATCTATCTCTCAATTTTTCCAGTTATTTCCATCTTTTGCATTTACATACTATGAAACCATGGTCACATTCACCAAATGTTTTTGGAATTTGTTTGTTTTCTTAAGCTTCAAAAATCCTTTCATGGTGGTCAAGCAACTGAGGAGGGCAAGGGCTTCCTGCCCCGAAACTATGCAGTCTTTGCTTAAGTAGGCTGTTCAGTCCATGTACTGTCTCTCTCTTGGGACAGTTTTGAAGATTTAAATATAGTGCAATGCTACTGCTACTGGTCTATACTTCTTTGAACTGCTTTGTCCTCACCTTTGTGGAATGGGGCAATGTGAGTCTGCTTCAAACTCTCTGGAATGATGCCAGAATACTGACTTTTTCTTTAGAGGATTTTTAGTATTCGTATTACTTGTGCTTTGCATTAGTTTATGAAGACTGAGTTCCATGAGTTCTGGCCTAGGGCTGAGTGCATGGGCATACTCTTAATGGCCCTCTCGAAATCCTGTTTGAGGCGGTGACATCTGCTATGTGTAAATTGGGATTACTGTGTAAGAAGTCTACTGGGTCATTGATTTCTAAGGTAGTTTATTGCTAGCTGATTACTGATTTATAATGCCTTTTTAGAATCTCACTTATCTCTTGGGAATCATCTGTAAAGATACCTTCTTCTCTTTCTGGGGGACAAATGGAGTTTATGGTCCTAGATTTGCATTCAGCATATGAGTAAATGTATTCTGGGTTATTTCTTATTTCATTCATGGCTCTTCCCTCTTTTCATTTTTCCTGTTTCATATATGACTTTTGAGTGCATGGTCAAAGACTGATAATTCATTTGATAAGTTTTCTTTCCTCTACTGAGTGAGTTGTGGTTTCTTTAGGTTTGCAATTCTTTATAGCTTTCTATAAAGAGCTGTCTTTCTTGTTCTATCCTAGAGCTTTCATGCTTTCTTCTATTTGGTATATGTCTGTTTCATGTCTGGAGTACCAAAGCTGTCATGTCATTTACACACTCCTCCTCTGTTTTGGTATTCAGCAGGGTTTCCCACTGTCTTGCTGACATCTTACTGATCACATTCTCCCATCCATTTACTATTGAAACTGAGATTACTGAATACACCTCCACTGTTAAGTGTGTTCTTTCTATGTGGTTTAGCATCCAATCTTGTTTTCACTTCAATTAAATTGTAATCAGATTACAGGTGTTTGAAATGGAGATGTCACATGTTAGGTCCACATTATTTATAAAGATTAATTCCAGAGTTATTTCTTCCGGCTGGTTTTGTTATTTGTTGACTGAAGGGGAATTTTTCACAAAAATCTCCACAAATCTTCAACCTTCCCTCCACCATGTAATGATCAGATATCCCATTGTCTCCCTCTCTCAACACATTCACATCTATGAGTCTCTCTTTTGCATGCCTATCAATTTGTATGTAATCTAATAATGCTCTCTTACCATCTCTCCTACTCACCCACGTATGCTTATGTATGTCCCCCTTTTGAAACCAGGTATTCCAAATCACCAGTCCTTTTTCAGCACACAACTCCACAAGTGGTTTATCATCACTATTCATCTCAGTGAATACTATATGTTTATCAGTTAACCCTCAACTACCACATTTCTCACTCTTGCACCTAAAGCACCCATTACAAATACCCAATCTACAAATACCCAATCGCTTTCTTTGCCGTCGCAACAACCACTGCCTTTTCCCTAATTCCCAAACTATTCTTCCCCTTTACCCTTGAGCTTTGTTTCATGCAGAGAATATCCAGGCTCCTATCCCGAAACATAATACCTCTCTCCCTTCTCAATTTGGTTGCACCCACACAAAATCAGACAACCCAGCCTGAACCTTCCAGAAGGCTGGGCACTCTCCAGTTAGCTGCTTCTTCTGTTATATCTCTTAGAAACTGAAATACAAGAGGGTGGTTTCCAGCCCATGGCTTCCACTCCTCTTTGTCGCCTACTATGACACACAGGGAATACAACAGTATTTTCTCTCTTCCTCCACAGACTAGTGGTCCACTTGGACTTATCTGAAGTGAACATGCAGGTGAGAACATCACCACCAGACACATTAAAAGCTATGATATGGCACTTTAGAATAAGTAAAGTACTAGTCTGTAACACACAAAATGGCTCTATAATACACAGATTCCTCACAGTTCTTCACATCAGGTGAAAACAGAGTATACACAAGAGGGCACAGTTATACCCTAATCAAACTAACAGAAAAACTGACAAAAAAAGTAAATATAAAGGAGAAACCAACATGTAACATAATTCATTAAATGTAGATGTAATAAATAAGACTATCAAGTTGTAAAATAGGTTAATGATACAAATGCACTTTAGTGCCACCAACTTACATAATCTAATCTAATGGAATCTGACTGACTTTCTTGTGGAATGGTACCACTTATTACTAAGAGTGAACTGAGACTAGAGAAGCATAACTGGCATCATTTACAATATCACTGGGTGCTAAATAAGTCCACTGTGAGGAGGGTTCTGATGATCAAGGAAAAAGTGGCATCAAATAATGTAAGCAAAACACTTAGGAAACAATAACCAAGACATGACCAAAATTTTCTTGAACTTGAAAACATTAAGTTTACCTAATTTCATCTGCTCTTCGTTTGCTATTGTCCTCCACTGGACCTCACCATGAATCCAGAGGGCATTGCAATGATGAAAAATGCCTAGATCCAAACAAAAATCCCAGTAAATGTCGTAAATATTAAATATTTGTTCCAATTCTTTCCCTATCTTATTTGATCTTTGGGTGGATCTGGCATCAGCCATGATGTGCTTCTTGATGGCTTATATTGTAAGATGTCCTCCTACGATGTGTACAGAGATAAGAGCATCAAGAATGGTATTCTGATTGGATCCCATGCAGGGATATTTATCTCCTTATAATAACCCTACAGAAAACTTTTACTGATTAATAATTATGTTTATCATCATGAAATACATCAAACAGGCAATGCATCAGTTTAACCCTACTGCTCTGTTGCTTTAAGGAATAACATGATAACAGTATTAACCCATTCCTTAACCTTAACTTGGACTGGCACTGCCTGATTTGGAGGATATTTCTATACAATGGTAGACATAGATGATAATGGGAAGGGATAAAAAGATCTGAGAAAATACAGGGTTACTTAGTGAAACAACAGTCCAGGTCACTTTAATCCATCCTCCCCAAGAAGCCTTGTCTTAATTTTCACTGTTCTAGCTGTACTAAAATACTGAAATTTCAGAATCACTGAACATTATGAGCACATTTCAAAATTTCAGACTCAAAAAGTTCATGACCATAAATCTCACAAAATGGTTATATGGTTCATGAAAAAATATGAAATACAGTTACATATGCATTGTGAGGAGGAATAGACCAGGCCTAGTCCACAGCCAGATATTACTACACAGAAATTTCATGCTTCTTAATTCTTAATTCTTTTCCATTTAAGACTACAGTATTCATGCTGTCCTGATTAATGACATTTTACTGTACCAAACAACCTGTCTGGTGTGGGATGCAAAATTTGCCATTATTTCCTCATAACCAAAGGATTTTGTTGGTATATCAACACAAGCAAAAACAGTGAATTACTGAATTTTTCTGAATACCGAATAAAGAGTTACTAGGGTTTTGCTTGTTATATTACACACACATATGAGAGTGTTGAGAAAAAAGAAAGATTAAAAAAATGAGGTACTAAAAACATGTCTCACCACAAGCAATCTTCAGCAGTCAGTCACAATAATGCTGGTAAGGGATACTTTTACAATAAATCTCAGCTGCTTGGGGAAATTACGTGAGATTTTCAAAGGTTCTGTTAATTTCAACGTGTTCCACCTACTTTTGAATCAACTAACCCCTCACATTTTCCCTATCTTCATAGCCTTTAATAGATTTCAGGAGTCTTCTACCCCACAGCTAGAGCTAAGATTAAGCTGCTGAGTTGGAATGTTGGTCGACCAGGCTGTTGGAAACTGCAAACCACAGGCTCACATATCTACAACAGCCTAGTTTACCTGGTAAACCTTGTAAATACTTGTCCAGGGGCTTCTTAAATTTCTCTCTGTACACTCTATATTGTTCCTGGAGCCTGCAAGTAATGTGCTGAGTAGTCTTGGGCCCTGGACATTCCAGATATTTTCTCCTTTTGTACCTGCAGCACCTTCTGATATAAGTGCAATACTTTACAGTCTCCCATACACATTGTGCATACAGGAAATAATTATCAAGAGTAGGTTTGGGTATATGCCCTCCCATAACCCTGAATGGCTAACCTTCACTCAATGGAAATCTAACCATAGCAGGCATCAAACAACACATGAATTACATCAACTTCCCATGCCACAAACATCATCATCAACGGAACAAGCACACTACCTCCTCACTATCACGTTATTGTATCATTCTATGATGATATGACAAGATGCTTTGAATCATAAAAAGCTGGTTGAAATAATTTTCACTTAGTGTAAGAAATGTACCTATACCAGTTTCATAAAGAATTAGAATCACAGGGCTGAAATGACATTTTACTATTGTACTTCACAGCCATATAATTTGCTGGCATCATATGCAACATACAATTATGAATCTTACATGTCTGTCTAATTTCAGGAGTAATGCTCTAGATCGGTGCCAGAAATGCTTTCTTAAGAGTTCAGTCTCAATACCAGATTAGTGAGCCTTTGCTTCCAGGTTGTGAATGAATTTGCAAATATCAGGAAATCATTTTTACATACATTCTGATGTATTAACAATGAAGACCCTAAAGCTGAATGACTTGCGATGTGCATTTTCACATGCTCCTTAGCAAGTCTACATGTACCCTCTGATAAAAACAAAGCAGTCTGAGTGGAGCTAACCATACTCTTCCATAAGTATTTTTCAAATGTCACAATCACACATAAAAATATTCTATATTACTGGACAGAATATATGAAACAAAATTTCAGAGTCAAAGACCCCTGCAGTGGAATAAAAATATACAAAAATAATTGGTATCAATAAATCTCAGATATCAAAATCAGAAATTTTATCTTTCACAGGGAACAATACCAAATAAAGCAATGGTAATGAACCAGGGGAAACTGTGAAGTTATCATGTAACAGTATGTAATACACTTGTAAAGCACTAGATGAAACATCACTGCTTAGCTCCTTCCTCTGTTCCTTTTTTTGAAAGTAATACTGGAGGAGAGAATTTCAAGTCCCTTGCTCCTTCCCTGTTACTTGCCAACTACAACACCCATGATATTTGGAGGTGAAAATGAAATCAAGACCTTCTACAGAAGTTGCAGCTTATCCAGCAGCTCTAGGGAAGAATACCTATCAAATGAAATTTTGGAGACAGATCACAAACTAAAAATGTAATATGAAACAAAGGAAAAGGAAGAGGAAAAAGCCATCAATGGCGTAACAAATACCCCGAAATACTTGTCTCACATTTAACATGCAAATCCAGAACCACAAACCTCGTTAGCCCACTAAAAACTGAAAGTATTTTTATAGATGAATGAGATTCTAAAATGGCAATATGAACTAGTATTCAGTGAGCCTAACACAGTAAAAATAAATGACCCAACAGACGTTTTCCTAAGCAGTAATCCCCTAAGAGTGCACAGAGCAGATATCACCACCTCAACACAAGATTTTATGAAGGTTATTGAGAGCATGGCCATCTACTCATCCCCAGACTTCTGGAACTAGGTCTTTATAAAGAAATGCAAAATATCTTTAGCATGAGCATCAAATATTCTCTGGAGAAAAAGCCTAGATTCTGGCAACATTCCTGAGAGTCTGAAACTCAGTCATATGGCACCATTCCAGCCCCCTTCCACAAAGGCAGAAGCACAGCAGTCCTAAATCTGCCAATTAAAAGCACTAATATTGCAAATTATCAGAATGTTCAAAAGAGTCTAATGAGGCAAACTGACAGCATTTACAGAGCTGAACAATCTATATAACTTAGGGAAACAGGGTTTCAAGGCAGGAAGATCTTGCCTCTCTTAGTTGCTTGACCACTATGATAGGATTGTTGAAGCTCTGAAAAACAAAGAAAATACTAACATGATTTACATGGACTTTGCAAAAACATTTGAAAAATGTGATTATGGTGTCATAGCACATATAATGCAAAAGATAGGAATACCAGGACAAACTGGGTGATGGCTATACAACTTTTTTTTTATAACAGATCACAACATTTCGTTATAAACCATGCAATCTCCAGTAACTTCAAGGTAAAAAGCTCAGTCCCCCAAGAAATTGTACTTACAGCTCTCCTGTTCCTCATTCTTATATCTGACATTAATGCTACCACAAACCACAGTTTTACATCATCCTTTGCAGTTGATACAAGAATAACTATGAAAATCACAGTAGTAAAGGATGCTGAAAGGCTACAAAGAGACGTAAATAAAGTTCAACTGGGCAACTGAGACCAAAATGCTTTTCCATGGAGATAAGAAAATCGAAACACACACTATCATAAACCAACTGAATAATGTGAAAGAAACTGAAGTAATAATGTCTAATGACCTACTCTTCACTGAACAAAACAAAACAATGCTTGCCACATGCATAAGGATGGCAGACTGAATCCTGCAAGCCTTCAAGACAAGGGTTGAAAAACTAATTACGATATCATTCAAAGTCCTAATTCTTTCATGAATTGCATATTGATGTGCTCTAACATCAACCTACAAGGCACTAAATTACTGGGAATGGCTGAAATTTCTAAGGATAAACTCCCTGGAGTGCAGGCAGGAGAGGTATATCATCACCAGTCTTTGGAAAATCCAAGAAGGTATTGTTTCCAACCTACATTCAGAAATAACACCCTACTGATATGACAGGCATGGAAGACTTTGTAAAATACTACCTGTGATATCCAAAGGTGTGATATGAATAAAAGCAGAGAACACTTCAAACATCTGGGGCCCAATACTTCAAAATCTTGATTCTATCAACAAAAACAGCATGGGATGCACAGTAGAGAAGTTTAAGAGTGCCCTAACAAGTAGCTACAAAGTGTAAAAGAGCAGACAGGCTATGGGGACTATGTGGGCCTCAGGGGTGTGGCTTCTAACAGCTTGGTCAACCAATGACCAACCCAACAGCCTGAGCACAGCCTGGGCTGTGGGAGCAGAAGACCCCTAATGACTTCAACTGGTATTCCAGGAATTCACTATGTATCCTTGGGTATATCTGATGTCGTTCAATAAAATATAATCACTAAATCATGCTTCTCAGGCGTTATCATATAGTGTTCTCTAAACACTACAGCAGCATTGCAGAATACAATCAGGTACCTCCACTATGTAAGCATTGATATCGAACAGCTGGGTATCCTGATTATGTAATTTCTTCCTTTTCTTTTTATCCTGTGGTAAACTGGTGGTTTTGGAAAAGTCTATGAAGATCATGGAAAATGTGGGTTTAATTAGTGCGAGTCCCATATTGGAGAAATACTCATACATATCGTCGACAAACCCTGAGAAAGCTTTACATGACTTCACACAAGGGACAAGGTTTACCTTATTCTCAATATTATAATCAGAATGACCAAAAATATTATCTTATTCCTCCATCCACCTTGTGAAGAATATCTGGTAATCTATTAATAAGTTTGCCATTGTAAAAACTTTGCACCCTGAGTGAGTTTTTTTTTTTTTTGGCAGTTAGTGGAGTGCTCTGAGGTAACAATAAGAGAGGAGGAGCATGTTCTGAAACATTAACTTTTGTTTTCCGATACTAGGTCAGGTGACACTGGTGAGTGTTGATTATATATGGAAGGTGCGACAGGAATGGATGGGGGCAGCAAGTATGAGTGTGTATGTGTATATATGTAGAAAGTTGAGAGTAAATGTGAATAAGAGCAAGGTTATTAGGTACAGTAGGGTTGAGGGTCAAGTCAACTGGGAGGTAAGTTTGAATAGACAAAAACTGGAGGAAGTAAAGTGTTTTAGATATTTGGGAGTGGATCTGGCAGCGGATGGAACCATGGAAGTGGAAGTGAATCATAGGGTGGGGGAGGGGCGAAAATCCTGGGAGCCTTGAAGAATGTTTGGAAGTCGAGAACATTATCTCAGAAAGCAAAAATGGGTATGTTTTGAAGGAATAGTGGTTCCAACAATGTTGTATGGTTGCGAGGCGTGGACTATGGATAGAGTTGTGCGGAGGAGGGTGGTAGTGCTGGAAATGAGATGTTTGTGGACAATATGTGGTGTGAGGTGGTTTGATCGAGTAAGTAATGTAAGGGTAAGAGAGATGTATGGAAATAAAGAGAGTGTGGTTGAGAGAGCAGAAGAGGGTTTTGAAATGGTTTGGTCGCATGGAGAGAATGAATGAGGAAAGATTGACAAAGAGGGTATATGTGTCGGAGGTGGAGGGAACGAGGAGAAGTGGAGACCAAATTGGAGGTGGAAAGATGGAGTGAAAAAGATTTTGAGTGATCGGGGCCTGAACATGCAGGAGGGTGAAAGGCGTGCAAGGAATATAGTGAATTGGAACGATGTGGTACACCGGGGTCGACGTCCTCTCAATGGATTGAACCAGGGCATGTGAAGCGTCTGGGCTAAACCATGGAAAGTTGTGTGGGGCCTGGATGTGGAAAGGAAGCTGTGGTTTTGGTGCATTATTACATGACAGCTAGAGACTGAGTGTGAACAAATGGGGCCTTTGTTGTCTTTTTCCTAGCACTACTTTGCACACGAGGGGGGAGGGGGTTGTTATTCCATGTATGGCGAGGTGGTGATGGGAATAAATAAAGGCAGACGGTATGAATTATGTACATGTGTATATATGTATATGTCTGTGTGTGTATATATATGTATAGGTATGTATATTTGAAGTGTGCGGACATGTATGTATATGGATTTGTATATATATATATATATATATATATATATATATATATATATATATATATATATATATATATATATATATATATGTATACATGGGGTGTTCAGTGTTGTAAATGGAAATGGTGAAGAGCTTGTAGATTTATGTGCTGAAAAAGGACTGATGATTGGGAATACCTGGTTTAAGAAGCACGATATACATAAGTATACTTATGTAAGTAGGAGAGATGGCCAGAGAGCATTATTGGATTACGTGTTAATTGACAGGCGTGCGAAAGAGAGACTTTTGGATGTTAATGTGCTGAGAGGTGCAACTGGAGGGATGTCTGATCATTATCTTGTGGAGGCTAAGGTGAAGATTTGTATGGGTTTTCGGAAAAGAAGAGTGAAGGTTGGGGTGAAGAGGGTGGTGAGAGTAAGTGAGCTTGGGAAGGAGACCTGTGTGAGGAAGTACCAGGAGAGACTGAGTACAGAATGGAAAAAGGTGAGAGCAATGGAAGTAAGGGGAGTGGGGGAGGAATGGGATGTATTTAGGGAATCAGTGATGGATTGCGCAAAGGATGCTTGTGGCATGAGAAGAGTGGGAGGTGGGTTGATTAGAAAGGGTAGTGAGTGGTGGGATGAAGAAGTAAGAGTATTAGTGAAAGAGAAGAGAGAGGCATTTGGACGATTTTTGCAGGGAAAAAATGCAATTGAGTGGGAGATGTATAAAAGAAAGAGACAGGAGGTCAAGAGAAAGGTGCAAGAGGTGAAAAAAAGGGCAAATGAGAGTTGGGGTGAGAGAGTATCATTAAATTTTAGGGAGAATAAAAAGATGTTCTGGAAGGAGGTAAATAAAGTGCGTAAGACAAGGGAGCAAATGGGAACTTCAGTGAAGGGCGCAAATGGGGAGGTGATAACAAGTAGTGGTGATGTGAGAAGGAGATGGAGTGAGTATTTTGAAGGTTTGTTGAATGTGTTTGATGATAGAGTGGCAGATATAGGGTGTTTTGGTCGAGGTGGTGTGCAAAGTGAGAGGGTTGGGGAAAATGATTTGTTAAACAGAGAATAGGTAGTGAAAGCTTTGCGGAAGATGAAAGCTGGCAAGGCAGCAGGTTTGGATGGTATTGCAGTGGAATTTATTAAAAAAGGGGGTGACTGTGTTGTTGACTGGTTGGTAAGGTTATTTAATGTATGTATGACTCATGGTGAGGTGCCTGAGGATTGGCGGAATGCGTGCATAGTGCCACTGTACAAAGGCAAAGGGGATAAGAGTGAGTGCTCAAATTACAGAGGTAAAAGTTTGTTGAGTATTCCTGGTAAATCATATGGGAGGGTATTGATTGAGAGGGTGGAGGCATGTACAGAGCATCAGACTGGGGAAGAGCAGTGTGGTTTCAGAAGTGGTAGAGGATGTGTGGATCAGGTGTTTGCTTTGAAGAATGTATGTGAGAAATACTTAGAAAAGCAAATGGATTTGTATGTAGCATTTATGGATCTGGAGAAGGCATATGATAGAGTTGATAGAGATGCTCTGTGGAAGGTATTAAGAATATATGGTGTAGGAGGAAAGTTGTTAGAAGCAGTGAAAAGTTTTTATCGAGGATGTAAGGCATGTGTACGTGTAGGTAGAGAGGAAAGTGATTGGTTCTCAGTGAATGTAGGTTTGCGGCAGGGGTGTGTGATGTCTCCATGGTTGTTTAATTTGTTTATGGATGGGGTTGTTAGGGAGGTAAATGCAAGAGTTTTGGAAAGAGGGGCAAGTATGAAGTCTGTTGGGGATGAGAGAGCTTGGGAAGTGAGTCAGTTGTTGTTCGCTGATGATACAGCGCTGGTAGCTGATTCATGTGAGAAACTGCAGAAGCTGGTGACTGAGTTTGGTAAAGTGTGTGAAAGAAGAAAGTTTAGAGTAAATGTGAATAAGAGCAAGGTTATTAGGTACAGTAGGGTTGAGGGTCAAGTCAGTTGGGAGGTGAGTTTGAATGGAGAAAAACTGGAGGAAGTGAAGTGTTTTAGATATCTGGGAGTGGATCTAGCGGCAGATGGAACCATGGAAGCAGAAGTGGATCATAGGGTGGGGGAGGGGGCGAAAATTCTGGGAGCCTTGAAGAATGTGTGGAAGTCGAGAACATTATCTCGGAAAGCAAAAATGGGTATGTTTGAAGGAATAGTGGTTCCAACAATGTTGTATGGTTGCGAGGCGTGGACTATGGATAGAGTTGTGCGCAGGAGGATGGATGTGCTGGAAATGAGATGTTTGAGGACAATGTGTGGTGTGAGGTGTTTTGATCGAGTAAGTAACGTAAGGGTAAGAGAGATGTGTGGAAAAAAAAAGAGCGTGGTTGAGAGAGCAGAAGAGGGTGTTTTGAAATGGTTTGGTCACATGGAGAGAATGAGTGAGGAAAGATTGACCAAGATGATATATGTGTCGGAGGTGGAGGGAACGAGGAGAAGAGGGAGACCAAATTGGAGGTGGAAAGATGGAGTGAAAAAGATTTTGTGTGATCGGGGCCTGAACATGCAGGAGGGTGAAAGGAGGGCAAGGAATAGAGTGAATTGGAGCGATGTGGTATACCGGGGTTGACGTGCTGTCAGTGGATTGAATCAAGGCATGTGAAGCGTCTGGGGTAAACCATGGAAAGCTGTGTAGGTATGTATATTTGCGTGTGTGGACGTATGTATATACATGTGTATGGGGGTGGGTTGGGCCATTTCTTTCGCCTGTTCCTTGCGCTACCTCGCAAACACGGGAGACAGCGACAAAGCAAAAATATATATATATATATATATATATATATATATATATATATATATATATATATATATATATATATATATATATTCCCTATTCCCTGGGGATAGGGGAGAAAGAATACTTCCCACGTATTCCCTGCGTGTCGTAGAAGGCGACTAAAAGGGAAGGGAGCGGGAGGCTGGAAATCCTCCCCTCTCGTTTTTTTTTTTTTTTTAATTTTCCAAAAGAAGGAACAGAGAAGAGGGCCAGGTGAGGATATTCCCTCAAAGGCCCAGTCCTCTGTTCTTAACGCTACCTCGCTATCGCGGGAAATGGCGAATAGTATGAAAAAAAAAAAAAAAAAAATATATATATATATATAAATATAGGGATAGGGGAGAAAGAATACTTCCCACGTATTCCCTGCGTGTCGTAGAAGGCGACTAAAAGGGGAGGGAGCGGGTGGCTGGAAATCCTCCCCTCTCGTTTTTTTTTTTTTTTTTTTAATTTTCCAAAAGAAGGAACAGAGAAGGGGGTCAGGTGAGGATATTCCCTCTAAGGCCCAGTCCTCTGTTCTTAAAGCTACCTCGCTAATGCGGGAGATGGCGAATAGTATGAAAGAAAGAAATATATATATATATAATCTATGTTTATCATACTTTGTCGCTGTCTCCCACGTTAGCAAGGTAGCGCAAGGAAACAGACGAAAGAATGGCCTAACCCATCCACATACACACGTATATACGTACACGTCCACAGACGCACATATACATACCTATACATCTCAACGTATACATATATATACACAAACAGACATATATATATGTACGCATGTACAAACCACAGCTCCCTTTCCACATCCTGGCCCCACAAAACTTTCCATGGTTTAGCCCAGACGCTTCACATGCCCTGGTTCAATCCAATGACAGCACGTCAACCCCAGTGTACCACATCGTTCCAATTCACTATATTCCTTGCACGCCTTTCACCCTCCTGCATGTTCAGGCCCCGATCACTCAAAATCTTTTTCACTCCATCTTTCCACCTCCAATTTGATCTCCCACTTCTCCTCATTCCCTCCACCTCTGACATATATATCCTCTTAGTCAATCTTTCCTCACTCATTCTCTCCATGTGAACAAACCATTTCAAACCCTCTTCTGCTCTCTCAACCACACTCTTTTTATTACCACACATCTATCTTACCCTTTCATTACTTATTCGATCAGACCACCTCACACCACATATTGTCCACAAACATCTCATTTCCAGCACTACCACCCTCCTCCACACAACTCTATCTATAGCCCACACCTTGCAACCATATAACATTGTTGGAACCACTATTCCTTCAAACATACTCATTTTTGCTTTCCAAGATAACGTTCTCAACTTCCACACATTTTTCAACTCTCCCAGAACTTTCGCCCCCTCCCCACCCTATGATTCACCTCCTCTTCAATTTTTTCATTTCATCGTACCTGATCGCCGTTTCCTATGTCAGCGAGGTAGCGCCAGGAAACAGACGAAGAATGCCCCATCCACTAATATATACACAGATATCTATACATAAATATCATGCATGCACATATACACACATATACATATACTTATCAACATATACACATATGAATACATACACAAACACAGACATATACATATATACACATTTCCATATTCATACTTCCTTGCCTTCATCCATTTCCAATGCTACCCTGCCCCAAAGGAAACAGCATCGCTAACTCCTGCCTCAGCGGGGTAGCGCCAAGAAAACAGACCACATTCATTCACACTCAGTCTCTTAATTGTCATGTGTAAGGCACTGACACCACAGCTCCCTATCCACATCCAGGCCCCACAGACCTTTCCATGGTTTAACCCAGATGCTTCACATGCCCTGGTTCAGTCCATTGACAGCACGTTGACCCCAGTATACCACATCGTTCCAATTCACTCTATTCCTTGCACACCTCTTACCCTTTTTCACTCCATCCTTCCACCTCCAATTTGGTCTCCCGCTTCTTGTTCACTCCACCTCTGACACATATAATCTCTTTGTCAATACTTCATCACTCCAAACCATTTCAATACACCCTCTTCTGCTCTCTTAACCACACTCGTTTTATTTCCACACATCTCTCTTACCCTTTTCTTACTTACTTGATCAAACCACCTCACACCACATATTGTCTTCAAACATTTCATTTCCAACATATCTCCTCCTCCACACAACCCTATCTACAGCCCAAGCCTTGCAACCATGTAACATTATTGGAGCTACTATTTCTTCAAACATACCCGGTTTTGCTCCCTGAGATAACATTCTCTCCTTTCACACATTCTCCATTGCTCCCAGAACCTTCGCCCCCTCCCCACCCTGTAACTCACTTCCACTTACATGGTTCCAATTGCTGCTAAGTCCACTCCCAGTTATCTAAAACACTTCACTTCCTCCAATTTTTCTCCATTCAAACTTACATCCCAATTAACTCATCCCTCAACCATGCTAAACCTAATAACCTAGCTCTTATTCACATTTACTCTCAAATTTCTCCTTTCACACACCTTTCCAAACTCAAGTCACCAACTTCAACAGTTTCTTCCCATGCCCTCTCATCCCCAATACTGCATACTCGCCCCTCTCTCCAACACTCTTGCATTCACCTCCCTAACCAACCCATCTGTAAACAAATTAACCACGGGGACATCACACACCCCTGCCACAGAACGACATTCACAGGGAACCAATCACTCTCCTCTCTTCCTCCTCATACACATGCTTTACATCCCTGGTAAAAACTTTTCACTGCTTTTAGCAAATTACCTCCCACACACACTACTTTTAAGACCTTCCTATCAACCCTATTGTATGCCCTCAGATCCATAAATGCCACATACGGATCCATCTGTTTTTCTAAGTATTTTTCACAAACATTCTTGAAAGCAAACACCTGATCCATATATATATATATATATATATATATATATATATATATATATATATTTTTTTTCACACGATTCGCCATTTCCCGCGTTAGCGAGGTAGCGTTAAGAACAGAGGACTGAGCCTTTGAGGGAATATCCTCACTTAGCCCCCTTCTCTGTTCCTTCTTTTGGAAAATTAAAAACGAGAGGGGAGGATTTCCAGCCCCCCGCTCCCTTCCCTTTTAGTCGCCTTCTACGACACGCAGGGAATACGTGAGAAGTATTCTTTCTCCCCTATCCCCAGGGATATATATATATATATATATATATATATATATATATATATATATATATATATATATATATATATATATATATATATATATATATAAGTTTGTTGAGTATTCCTGGTAAATTATATGGGAGGATACTGATTGCGAGGGTGAAGGCATGTACAGAGCATCAGATTGGGGAAGAGCAGTGTGGTTTCAGAAGTGGTAGAGGATGTGTGGATCAGGTGTTTGCTTTGAAGAATGTATGTGAGAAATACTTAGAAAAGCAAATGGATTTGTATGTAGCATTTATGGATCTGGAGAAGGCATATGATAGAGTTGATAGAGATGCTCTGTGGAAGGTATTAAGAATATATGGTGTGGGAGGAAAGTTGTTAGAAGCAGTGAAAAGTTTTTATCGAGGATGTAAGGCATGTGTACGTGTAGGAAGAGAGGAAAGTGATTGGTTCTCAGTGAATGTAGGTTTGCGGCAGGGGTGTGTGATGTCTCCATGGTTGTTTAATTTGTTTATGGATGGGGTTGTTAGGGAGGTAAATGCAAGAGTTTTGGAAAGAGGGGCAAGTATGAAGTCTGTTGGGGATGAGAGAGCTTGGGAAGTGAGTCAGTTGTTGTTTGCTGATGATACAGCGCTGGTGGCTGATTCATGTGAGAAACTGCAGAAGCTGGTGACTGAGTTTGGTAAAGTGTGTGGAAGAAGAAAGTTAAGAGTAAATGTGAATAAGAGCAAGGTTATTAGGTACAGTAGGGTTGAGGGTCAAGTCAATTGGGAGGTGAGTTTGAATGGAGAAAAACTGGAGGAAGTGAAGTGTTTTAGATATCTGGGAGTGGATCTGGCAGCGGATGGAAACATGGAAGCGGAAGTGGATCATAGGGTGGGGGAGGGGGCGAAAATTCTGGGGGCCTTGAAGAATGTGTGGAAGTCGAGAACATTATCTCGGAAAGCAAAAATGGGTATGTTTGAAGGAATAGTGGTTCCAACAATGTTGTATGGTTGCGAGGCGTGGGCTATGGATAGAGTTGTGCGCAGGAGGATGGATGTGCTGGAAATGAGATGTTTGAGGACAATGTGTGGTGTGAGGTGGTTTGATCGAGTGAGTAACGTAAGGGTAAGAGAGATGTGTGGAAATAAAAAGAGCGTGGTTGAGAGAGCAGAAGAGGGTGTTTTGAAGTGGTTTGGGCACATAGAGAGGATGAGTGAGGAAAGATTGACCAAGAGGATATATGTGTCGGAGGTGGAGGGAGCAAGGAGAAGAGGGAGACCATATTGGAGGTGGAAAGATGGAGTGAAAAAGATTTTGTGTGATCGGGGCCTGAACATGCAGGAGGGTGAAAGGAGGGCAAGGAATAGAGTGAATTGGAGCGATGTGGTATACCGGGGTTGACGTGCTGTCAGTGGATTGAATCAAGGCATGTGAAGCGTCTGGGGTAAACCATGGAAAGCTGTGTAGGTATGTATACTTGCGTGTGTGGACGTATGTATATACATGTGTATGGGGGGGGGTTGGGCCATTTCTTTTGTCTGTTTCCTTGCGCTACCTCACAAACGCGGGAGACAGCGTTTTAGCACATTTTAAAGAGTCAACCCAAAAATAGATCAAAGAAGAGCCTGCAGGAAGCCTGTCTTTAGATTTTTCCAAGTGACATCTGCTGGAAATGGATCTTCCAATGATTCTAAGGATTTTTTTTCTTTGATTTCTGAAGGCTTTTTTTTTTATTATTCTTTATCTCCAGCATATGTGTTTGCACATTTTAAGAGTCAGTCCAAAATTCTATGATTTAGAGAGGCCCACTTATATGGAAGTTTATTGTCAGGTATACCGTATCTATGAATTTTAGACCCTTGATTCTCAGGGTGAACCAGAACTCTCCAGCCAAAATCTTACATCCTGAATAATGACTTTAGGAAAGGAGCAGATTGCGATTTTGACTGAAAAGCTGCTGGTTTTACAGCATTATCACTTACCAATGTTGTAAGCAAGCCTACATAGAAATGAAATTTAATATCTCAGGTATCAGAAATGTTAACCAAACCAGTTTTAGCATGAACTTTTCTGTTCGGTGCATTACACATGACAGCTAGAGACTGAGTGTTAACGAATGTGGCCTTTGTTGTCTTTTCCTAGCGCTACCTCACGCGCACACAAGGGGAGGGGGATGCCATTTCATGTGTGGTGGGGTGGCGACAGGAATGGATGAAGGCAGCGTGTATGAATATGTACATGTGTATATATGTATATGTCTTCATATGTATATGTATGTATACATTGAAATGCATAGGTATGTATATGTGCATGTGTGGGCATTTATGTATATACACGTGTATGTGGGTGGGTTGGGCCGTTCTTTCTTCTGTCTCTTTGCACTACCTCGCTAATGTGGGAGACAGCAACAAAGTATGATAAATATATATGAAATATATATATATATATATATATATATATATATATATATATATATATATATATATATATATATATTTTTGCTTTGTTGCTGTCTCCCGCGTTTGCGAGGTAGCGCAAGGAAACAGACAAAAGAAATGGCCCAACCCACCCCCATACACATGTATATACATACGTCCACACACGCAAATATACATACCTACACAGCTTTCCATGGTTTACCCCAGACGCTTCACATGCCCTGATTCAATCCACTGACAGCACGTCAACCCCGGTATACCACATCGCTCCAATTCACTCTATTCCTTGCCCTCCTTTCACCCTCCTGCATGTTCAGGCCCCGATCAAACAAAATCTTCTTCACTCCATCTTTCCACCTCCAATTTGGTCTCCCTCTTCTCCTCGTTCCCTCCACCTCCGACACATATATCCTCTTGGTCAATCTTTCCTCACTCATTCTCTCCATGTGCCCAAACCACTTCAAAACACCCTCTTCTGCTCTCTAAACCACACTCTTTTTTTATTTCCACACATCTCTCTTACCCTTACGTTACTTACTCGATCAAACCACCTCACACCACACATTGTCCTCAAACATCTCATTTCCAGCACATCCATCCTCCTGCGCACAACTCTATCCATAGCCCACGCCTCGCAACCGTACAACATTGTTGGAACCACTATGCCTTCAAACATACCCATTTTTGCTTTCCGAGATAATGTTCTCGACTTCCACACATTCTTCAAGGCTCCCAGAATTTTCGCCCCCTCCCCCACCCTATGATCCACTTCCGCTTCCATGGTTCCATCCGCTGCCAGATCCACTCCCAGATATCTAAAACACTTCACTTCCTCCAGTTTTTCTCCATTCAAACTCACCTCCCAATTGACTTGACCCTCAACCCTACTGTACCTAATAACCTTGCTCTTATTCACATTTACTCTTAACTTTCTTCTTTCACACACTTTACCAAACTCAGTCACCAGCTTCTGCAGTTTCTCACATGAATCAGCCACCAGCGCTGTATCATCAGCGACCAACAACTGACTCACTTCCCAAGCTCTCTCATCCCCAACAGACTTCATACTTGCCCCTCTTTCCAAAACTCTTGCATTCACCTCCCTAACAACCCCATCCATAAACAAATTAAACAACCATGGAGACATCACACACCCCTGCCGCAAACCTACATTCACTGAGAACCAATCACTTTCCTCTCTTCCTACACGTACACATGCCTTACATCCTCGATATATATATATATATATATATTATTTTTTTTTCATTATACTTTGTCGCTGTCTCCCGCGTTTGCGAGGTATCGCAAGGAAACAGACGAAAGAAATGGCCCAAACCCCCCCATACACATGTATATACATACGTCCACACACGCAAATATACGTACCTACACAGCTTTCCATGGTTTACCCCAGACGCTTCACATGCCTTGATTCAATCCACTGACAGCACATCAACCCCGGTATACCACATCGCTCCAATTCACTCTATTCCTTGCCCTACTTTCACCCTCCTGCATGTTCAGGCCCCGATCACACAAAATCTTTTTCACTCCATCTTTCCACCTCCAATTTGGTCTCCCTCTTCTTCTCGTTCCCTCCACCTCCGACACATATATCCTCTTGGTCAATCTTTCCTCACTCATTCTCTCCATGTGCCCAAACCACTTCAAAACACCCTCTTCTGCTCTCTCAACCACGCTTTTTTATTTCCACACATCTCTCTTACCCTTACGTTACTCACTCGATCGAACCACCTCACACCACACATTGTCCTCAAACATCTCATTTCCAGCACATCCATCCTCCTGCGCACAACTCTATCTATAGCCCACGCCTCGCAACCATACAACATTGTTGGAACCACTATTCCTTCAAACATACCCATTTTTGCTTTCCGAGATAATGTTCTCGACTTCCACACATTCTTCAAGGCTCCCAGAATTTTCGCCCCCTCCCCCACCCTATGATCCACTTCCGCTTCCATGTTTCCATCCGCTGCCAGATCCACTCCCAGATATCTAAAACACTTCACTTCCTCCAGTTTTTCTCCATTCAAACTCACCTCCCAATTGACTTGACCCTCAACCCTACTGTACCTAATAGCCTTGCTCTTATTCACATTTACTCTTAACTTTCTTCTTCCACACACTTTACCAAACTCAGTCACCAGCTTCTGCAGTTTCTCACATGAATCAGCCACCAGCGCTGTATCATCAGCGAACAACAACTGACTCACTTCCCAAGCTCTCTCATCCCCAACAGACTTCATACTTGCCCCTCTTTCCAAAACTCTTGCATTTACCTCCCTAACAACCCCATCCATAAACAAATTAAACAACCATGGAGACATCACACACCCCTGCCACAAACCTACATTCACTGAGAACCAATCACTCTCCTCTCTTCCTACACGTACACATGCCTTACATCCTCGATAAAAACTTTTCACTGCTTCTAACAACTTTCCTCCCACACCATATATTCTTAATACCTTCCACAGAGCATCTCTATCAACTCTATCATATATATAAATAAAACAATGTTTTCACATATTTTTCCCATAAAAGTAGAGGTTTATCTTAACTTTCAACATTCTAGTCTAAATATACCAAATAACACCAAGGCTCAGTATAATACCCATGTCCTACATATAGTAGAGAGGAAGAGGGGAAGCAGATGTTCATACCACCACCCAGCTTCCCTAAAAACACCCATTCGACATGATCCCCAGTAGTACACAATAAAAATGTTCGCATATTTCTACCATACACCTCAGTTACTCAGAAAAGTTAAGCGATGCTTTCAAAGGATATTTACAAGTTTTTTGCCAACTTATACTCACTATTCTTTCCTTCTATATTATCAAAGAATTAAATAAAATACGCCATATCATGCTTTACCACTATCATTCTCTTCTGCAAACATAAAACTACAATTACAAAACCACATCCCTCAATACCTACAGCAATCACCAAGCTAGATCTGAAATGATAAACTATTGAACGTTCACTATCGATATTCTTTGGTTCATCCAATGGACTGTGTGTAAAAGCAAACACACACAAGACCCAAACCTTCGGGTAAAGTGATGAAAACAGGGCCAAAACCATAATTATTTTTCAAATAACATGAAAAATACAGTTAATTTTGGCTACATCATAAAATCAAGTGGTTTTCAAGAGACCTCTTAGTTTTAATGTTTTGTTACTTTCCTCCCACACCTGATGTTCACAACCTTCCCAATTATCAATCATTTATACATGTAGGATTACTTAATACTAATGACCTCATCAAAGACCTTTTAAATCACTTCTATGTGTCAACTACTGACCTCGTTACAGACGTAAACTCCTTCTAAGTGTTTGGGGTCCAGGAATCCACTAATATAATTCTCTTCCAGTCCATTAATTGATAACTTTGGTGCCCTTAAACTACATATTGAAAAGTAAATCACGCAAATCATGTGTCCAACACCATAATAAGATGCCACATACACTCATACCTTTGGTCAACTCCATTTCAGTATGAAACACAAAATTGTATTAACATACTGAAATGATGACTACACTTGCAGTCTGGGCTGGTTTATACGCCCTGGGTAACACTGAGGAAACTGTTCATATTAATACGGCAAATGTTAAGTGAAAGCGAAGTTTGGGTTCAAGTAAAAGTGAAAATATCGGTCCTTAATGGAATATTACTTTTACTTACGTTGACATAGTATATCGCATATATGAGAAGGTCTGTCTCATTAAGAAAGACCTAATGTCTTCATTCACAAGCCCATGACACATCAATTCTGCCCAAAATGGATATAATTTTGATAAAAACGAACCTTTTCGTGAACACCGCCGCCTCTCTACACAACCTAATCAACCAGTCTCCTTTCTCATATCATTTCTCCCCATCATGTCCACCAAGTTGGCTTATTATCAAACTGTAACCCAGTTCAGACCCCCGCCTATGTTCAAACCCCCGCCTATGGGATAATCCACATACATGAAAGCGGGGGGCTGACCCCCTTTTATTTTTATCCGTTTACTGGAGAGGGTGACTCACAAATATAAATGTGCTCCTTTATACACACAATTAAAACACAACGGACATACGCACCAAACGCAAATAATATTTACCTTTGTTGTATTCGATCTGTATAATTATCACAACGAATAATGTACACGTTTGTACACAAGACCTTAAGTTTAGTATCACATGGAGCAGCACACCACCTCCACAAGAGCGAAACCCACACTAAACACAAATTCCAATCATCTACACGAGACTCGAACCTTGACTTCTTTTAATTTTAACAAGCTAATTTCTCCCCTAAATTACACGTAGTATGAGTTAAGTTTATACGTGAGAAATAAGAGAGTAATGTAGACTAGATAAATGTAGGAGAAAATAGAGGAACTTCCGAGGGAGAAATATTTTTAGAAGTGCTAGAATTATTGGGTAGTGAGTTGGGGAGCGAGGTGGAGCACGTCAGATAGACGAAGACCTTATTAGGAAAAGACGGAAAGGTGAAGAACTTTGATAACAAACTGAACATGATGAACACGAGAACTCTCTCCATTATGGAACAATAATGATAATACTTCATGAACATCGTCTTAATGACCTGACTCGTGAGTTATCATTTCTCATTTCATGCACGTCTACAGTGAATATACCGGTGTATATATATATATATATATATATATATATATATATATATATATATATATATATATATATATATATATATATATATTGGAAAGGATCACAATTTTGCGCGTGATCAAGTTTATTCTTATAAGTCCCCGTGATTCATAGGAATATATATATATATATATATATATATATATATATATATATATATATATATATATATATATATATATATATATATATATAAGGCATAACTATTTAATCGCTCAGAATGTGGGTAGTGCACGTTTTGGGGGCTCCCTCACTTAACTTTCTTTGCTATGCTGTAGAATTTTGTCAATGATCACATTTGAATCAGTTATCTTATTCTGTACATGCTCAGCATTACTAATATAATAGTATTCCTCTACATCTTTCTGCCACAAGTCTCCTCACCTTCAGTTCATACATGAACGATATTGTTCATTATTGACACCGTCGACATAATAAAGAACATGGAGGGGTTTCTAATTACGTTCCCCTTATTCTTATATCTTCAATGGTGGTTTAATTTGTAACCTCTAAACTTCTTCATGTTTATAAGTTCTTACCATTTCTGTTACTCTTCTCCGGATCTTTTATGTCAAATCTGTATTTCTAAATTGTGGTGATGAAATTTAGAGATGCATATTGTCATATCAATATAAGAGAAGCTGTAAATAGTTAAGTGGACATCATTAGTGTGATGGAATGGTATAAATCTTCATGTTAAGTGTGTGTATCATGATCTCTGGTCTTATTATCATGCGATGATGGAGCAGGTGAGATGGTCTAGCAAGAATCCTTAAGCCATTCCCAGTGGGGTCGCCTGAACCAGGCATTTCTAAAGTCGAAAAAGTGTTTCTTTATTTATCCTGTTTACTTTACCCACTGGCTTGACCAGGGAGGTGCTCTGTGACCAGGGAGGGGCTCTGTAACCAGGGAGGGGCTCTGTGACCAGGGAGGGGCTCTGTAACCAGGGAGGGGCTCTGTGACCAGGGAGGGGCTCTGTGACCAGGGAGGGGCTCTGTAACCAGGGAGGGGCTCTGTGACCAGGGAGGGGCTCAGTGACCAGGGAGGGGCTCAGTGACCAGGGAGGGGCTCTGTGACCAGGGAGGGGCTCTGTGACCAGGGAGGGGCTCAGTGACCAGGGAGGGGCTCAGTGACCAGGGAGGGGCTCAGTGACCAGGGAGGGGCTCTGTGACCAGGGAGGGGCTCAGTGACCAGGGAGGGGCTCAGTGACCAGGGAGGGGCTCAGTGACCAGGGAGGGGCTCTGTGACCAGGGAGGGGCTCAGTGACCAGGGAGGGGCTCTGTGTCGAGGGGAAAAGAAGACGTTTGTGCTCACATGGAGATGATTTACAATATAATGTAATGTGGAGTTTGATGGTACGAACTTGGCCGTCTGGTTGGGAACCAGGGATGACCGGTAGCAACAAGATCACAAAAGATTTTATCAAATTATAATAATTTCATTTGTAAGTTTCAATAAAACTGTAGAAGATTAATTATATCAATAATGCTGCCCAAACCCGACATACATCCCTGTGTAATGCTGGGGATAATGTTACCTGAAATTCCTACCTGGTGGTTATTAGACCAAACTGTTAAAGAGGCGGCCAACATTCTGGGATTTATATGTAATATTATAAAATGTAAGTTTGAGCATATTATTTTCACCCTTAATTAAGTGGTTTCTGCTTCCCCATCTTGAACTGTGTTCACCTTTGATCACTCTAAAAAAAAATACAATCGAGTAATGCTTCGCTAGCAAGATGATTCCTGGGTAAGAAATTCTATGAAAGGCAACTACACAATTCTAATCCAACCAGATTAGAACAAAGACAGTTGAAAGGTGATCTAATAAGGGTCATCAATACGGGTCATCAATACGGGTCATCAAAATCGTCATTGGCTTCGGTAATTTCGAGCTAGAAAGTTACTGGCTCGTATGTCACCAGTCATAATGGAGACATAACTTGTGGACAAACGTGTGAACCACAATGAGACGAAATGCTCCAACTTCAAGAGGATTGTTAAGGTTAATAACGATTGACCAATAACAACAGCTGAGAGTAATATCATACATACGATTATAGAAAAGACTTGATAAATATTTGGCTTCAGTTCCACGATCGACAATATCTGTGCCTCCAGAATTACAAAATCTTGCAATTATCTTCTCTCGAATTACAAAATCTTATAATTGTTTTCTCTATGTAACAGTGGTATTTCTCTATGTAACAGTGGTATTTCTCTGTTACAGTGGTATTTCTCTATGTAACAGTGGTGTTTTTCTCTATGAAACATTGGTATTTCTATGTAACATTGGTATTTCTATGTAACAGTGGTATTTTTCTCTATGAAACATTGGTATTTCTATGTAACATTGGTATTTCTATGTAACAGTGGTATTTTTCTCTATGAAACATTGGTATTTCTATGTAACATTGGTATTTCTATGTAACAGTGGTATTTCTATGCAACAGTGGTATTTTTCTCTATGAAACATTGGTATTTCTATGTAACATTGGTATTTCTATGTAACAGTGGTATTTCTATGTAACAGTGGTATTTTTCTCTATGAAACAGTGGTATTTCTATGTAACACTGGTATTTCTATGTAACAGTGGTATTTCTATGTAACAGTGGTATTTCTATGAAACTGGTATTTTTCTCTATGAAACATTGGCATTTCTATGTAACATTGGTATTTCTATGTAACAGTGGTATTTCTATGTAACAGTGGTAATTCTCTGTTACAGTGGTATTTCTCTCTATGTAACAGTGGTATTTTTCTCTATGAAACATTGGTATTTCTATGTAACTTTGGTATTTCTATGTAACAGTGGTATTTCTCTCTATGTAACAGTTTTATTTTTCTCTGTGAATCATTGGTATTTCTATGTAACATTGGTATTTCTATGTAACAGTGGTATTTCTATGTAACATTGGTATTTCTATGTAACAGTGGTATTTCTATGTAACATTGGTATTTCTATATAACAGTGGTATTTTTCTCTATGAAATATTGGTATTTCTATGTAACATTGGTATTTCTATGTAACATTGGTATTTCTATGTAACAGTGGTATTTCTACGTAACAGTGGTATTTTTCTCTATGAAACATTGATATTTCTATGTAACATTGGTATTTCTATGTAACAGTGGTATTTCTATGTAACAGTGGTATTTCTATGTAACGATGGTATTTATATGTAACAGTGGTATTTCTATGTAACGATGGTATTTCTATGTAACAGTGGTATTTTTCTCTATGAAACATTGGTATTTCTATGTAACAGTGGTATTTCTATGTAACATTGGTATTTCTATGTAACATTGGTATTTCTATGTAACAGTGGTATTTTTCTCTATGAAACATTGGTATTTCTATGAAACATTGGTATTTCTATGTAACAGTGGTATTTCTATGTAACAGTGGTATTTCTATGTAACAGTGGTATTTTTCTCTATGAAACATTGGTATTTCTATGTAACAGTGGTATTTCTATGTAACATTGGTATTTCTATGTAACAGTGGTATTTATATGTAACAGTGGTATTTCTGAGTAACACTGGTATTTCTATGTAACAGTGGTATTTCTAGTAACAGTGGTATTTCTATGTAACAGTGGTATTTTTCTCTATGAAAACATTGGTATTTCTAA
The DNA here is from genome assembly GCF_036320965.1 of Panulirus ornatus. Lineage (NCBI taxonomy): Eukaryota > Metazoa > Arthropoda > Malacostraca > Decapoda > Palinuridae > Panulirus > Panulirus ornatus. The sequence goes on along the minus strand of NC_092243.1, from coordinate 46,607,743 downwards.
GTAACAGTGGTATTTCTATGTAACAGTGGTATTTCTATGTAACAGTGGTATTTTTCTCTATGAAACATTGGTATTTCTATGTAACAGTGGTATTTCTATGTAACATTGGTATTTCTATGTAACAGTGGTATTTATATGTAACAGTGGTATTTCTGAGTAACAATGGTATTTCTATGTAACAGTGGTATTTCTATGTAACAGTGGTATTTCTATGTAACAGTGGTATTTTTCTCTATGAAACATTGGTATTTCTATGTAACAGTGGTATTTCTATGTAACAGTGGTATTTCTCTCTATGTAACAGTGGTATTTTTCTCCATGAAACATTGGTATTTCTATGTAACAGTGGTATTTCTATGTAACATTGGTATTTCTATGTAACAGTGGTATTTCTATGTAACATTGGTATTTCTATGTAACAGTGGTATTTCTATGTAACAGTGGTATTTCTATGTAACAGTGGTATTTTTCTTTCCTCACGCCACACTAAGCTCGTCAGTTTTAGCATTTCTTCCAGCATTACCAATAGCCTGGTTGGGACTCCCTTGCATGATGGTTTTTATCCTGCTATGTAACACTACAATCTTTACTGAACTCTGACGATTATCTCAACTCATTCACAACTTCTCATTCTTCACCATGTTACCTAATCTTCCGCTATGATCTCCTAACCTTGTACAATAATTAGCATCATCTGCATATCACAGCTGTAATGATTACACTTTGATTCTCCATGATCATGTATGACACCACACTCACCTATCTCTCGCGCCTCCAGTATTGCTCCACCCAGAGAGACATCTCCTCTCACCTCCTGCATGGCTCCACCCAGAGAGACATCTGCTCTCACCTCCTGCATGGCTCCATCAAGAGAGACATCTGCTCTCATCTCCCGTATGACTCCACCATCATGCAGAGAGACATCTGCTCTCACTCCCGTATGACTCCACCATCATGCAGAGAGACATCTGCTCTCATCTCCCGTATGACTCCACCATCATGCAGAGAGACATCTGCTCTCATCTCCCGTATGACTCCACCATCATGCAGAGAGACATCTGCTCTCATCTCCCGTATGACTCCACCATCATGCAGAGAGACATCTGCTCTCACTCCCGTATGACTCCACCATCATGCAGAGAGACATCTGCTCTCATCTCCCGTATGACTCCACCATCATGCAGAGAGACATCTGCTCTCATCTCCCGTATGACTCCACCATCATGCGGAGAGACATCTGCTCTCATCTCCCGTATGACTCCACCATCATGCAGAGAGACATCTGCTCACCAACACACAACCCTGACCTTCTCCAACATCAACACCTTCAGTACATCACTATCTCACATCAGGTACACGACACGTACGGGCCAGACGTGTGTCCGTCATGACCATTCCGGGGAAAAGGAAAATGCCATAATAAATTCTGAGTCTTCACAGTTACGTGGCTGGTCGTGAGAGATGACTTTGTAAGATGGAAATGTTCTTGGGAAGATGATAGCGGGACGAGAGGTCCACACTGTGTGTGTGGGGGAGGAAGTGGTGGGATCATAGCGTTCACTCCTCGTGTGGCACAGCTCTGGTGGCAGGGGACACATGAAGACACCTCGTGACACAGCTCTGGTGGCAGGGGACACATGAAGACACCTCGTGTGGCACAGCTCTGGTGGCAGGGGACACATGAAGACACCTCGTGTGGCACAGCTCTGGTGGCAGGGGACACATGAAGACACCTCGTGACACAGCTCTGGTGGCAGGGGACACATGAAGACACCTCGTGTGGCACAGCTCTGGTGGCAGGGGACACATGAAGACACCTCGTGTGGCACAGCTCTGGTGGCAGGGACACATCGTGAGAGCAGAATGATACCTCCTGGTACAGCAGGGAGAAGCCGTGGACGTGAGGGCAGACAGAGGAAGATGATGTCTTGCGGGAAGGAAGTGAGATGGAAGGCATTTGATTCCACTCTGGCGGAGAAGGAGGTGGAGCAAGAGCCAGTGCAAGGCAAGGCATTTGATTCCACTCTGACGGTGAAGGAGGTGGAGCAAGAGCCAGTGCAAGGCAAGGCATTTGATTCCACTCTGGCGGAGAAGGAGGTGGAGCAAGAGCCAGTGCAAGTGTGTGTGAGCAGCGCCCCGTACTGAGGCGAGTGAGTTCTTCCCTGCAGACATGAAACACACGCTCACAGGTAAGGTTATTACTGGTCTGTACAGCACCATCAGCTGTGGGGAAGCTGACTGTGTCATGGTGGTTGCAGGACACACTGGAGGCTGTGGTTATGTCCAACATGTTCAGGTTATCACAGGGATGAACTGTGGTGTCTGGAAACTAACACCGAGTGACCATAAGTAGCTGAAGATATAGAGAGAACATTATGTTTGACCATGACTAACCAAGTTTCTCCCTCGCCGTTGCGAGAAACTGTGTGACGTACCAGACAGAGAAGGAGTGAGTGATAGAGTGAGGAGAGAAGGATGATGAGATAAAGTGTGATGAGTGGAATGATCAGAGCAACGGTGATGAGGAGGGAAGAACGTATGAGGAGGGAAGAACGTATGAGGAGGGAAGAGCGTATGAGGAGGGAAGAACGTATGAGGAGGGAAGAAAGAGAGGCGTCTGTGGGACGTGCCCCTGAGGGACGCTTGTGTTGACAGAAGGAAAGTGGCTCTATCTAGGACTGCTGCAGTGGACCAGCTGGAGGGGCTGCAGTGGACCAGCTGGAGGGGCTGCAGTGAACCAGCTGGAGGGGCTGCAGTGAACCAGCTGGAGGGGCTGCAGTGAACCAGCTGGAGGGGCTCCAGTGGACCAGCTGGAGGGGCTGCAGTGGACTAGCTGGAGGGGCTGTAGTGGACCAGCTGGAGGGGCTGCAGTGAACCAGCTGGAGGGGCTGCAGTGAACCAGCTGGAGGGGCTGCAGTGAACCAGCTGGAGGGGCTGCAGTGAACCAGCTGGAGGGGCTGCAGTGGACCAGCTGGAGGGGCTGCAGTGAACCAGCTGGAGGGGCTGCAGTGAACCAGCTGGAGGGGCTGCAGTGAACCAGCTGGAGGGGCTGCAGTGGACTAGCTGGAGGGGCTGTAGTGGACCAGCTGGAGGGGCTGCAGTGGACCAGCTGGAGGGGCTGCAGTGAACCAGCTGGAGGGGCTGCAGTGAACCAGCTGGAGGGGCTCCAGTGAACCAGCTGGAGGGGCTCCAGTGGACCAGCTGGAGGGGCTGCAGTGGACTAGCTGGAGGGGCTGTAGTGGACCAGCTGGAGGGGCTGCAGTGAACCAGCTGGAGGGGCTGCAGTGAACCAGCTGGAGGGGCTCCAAAGAACCAGCTGGACTGGCTGCAGTGGACTAGCTGGAGGGGCTGTAGTGGGACAGCTGGAGGGGCTGCAGTGGGCCAGCTGGAGGGGCTGCAGTGGACCAGCTGGAGGGGCTGCAGTGGACTAGCTGGAGGGGCTGTAGTGGGACAGCTGGAGGGGCTGCAGTGGACCAGCTGGAGGGGCTGCAGTGGACTAGCTGGAGGGGCTGTAGTGGGACAGCTGGAGGGGCTGCAGTGAACCAGCTGGAGGGGCTGCAGTGGACCAGCTGGAGGGCTGCATTGGGCTAGCTGGAGGGGCTACAGTGGACCAGCTGGAGGGGCTGCAGTGGACCAGCTGGAGGAAGGGGGAATCATGAAGAGGGAAACAGAGAGAAGCACAACAGCCAGTAGCAGGAAGTTTGAAGACAGTGGCTTATACCACACGTCTCCCCTCGTACACATGCATGACTGGCACATGCATGACTGGCACTATAAATGCACTTGACACATGATCAAGAAGCTATCATGCATACCACACACAACATGACCCTACCAAGACACATCATCATGCACTATGTGTCACCTGCCTTTGGTGAATGCAGGAATGTTGCACACGCCTTCCTTCCTTCCTTTGCCCTAGAACGTTCTATACTAGGAATCTAGCAGCAAAAATCTGGTGGACACGTCCTCTTGGTCTGTGTAAAGACAATTTGTTTCTTTTCCACGCGATAAGTCACCATCTTTCCTGGCCAGCTGAGCTGACACGTAATTGCTCTTGGATAACTGAGTGCAACCTGACCACCTGACCTGGCTGAGCTGACACTCCGCCGAGGGGGAGTGAGGCACACAATACATGCGTTGTAGACAGTGAGGAACAGTTTGATGGAATGGAGAACTGAGAGAGAGAGAGAGAGAGAGAGAGAGAGAGAGAGAGAGAGAGAGAGAGAGAGAGAGAGAGAGAGAGAGAGAGAGAGAGAGAGAGAGAGAGAGAGAGAGAGAGAGAGAGAGAGAGAGAGAGAGAGCAGGATACAGGTAAACACATGTACCACCCCACGGTAGCGACTACACTGGGTGTCACTGACAGTGTTTACGAACACAGATACTGGCAGCTTAGTTATCTATTTCCACATATCCTGGTCTATCGAGGCGTAGTCTCACTTAGTCCCACCATCATCATGTCTGTAACTGCTTGGACTGGTCCTCACCAGCCGTACATCTGACCAGCTCAGAGAATACCGTTTATTCCTAAATCCTTAACCTGTCCCATCTTCATCTCCATCTACCACTTGCTCTGGATGAGGCATTGTGTAACATGTTTCCCTGCTGACGTATCATCATACATAATGTTCTCAGTATTCATAGTTGGTATGTATGTTGACGTATCATCATACATAATGTTCTCAGTATTCATAGTTGGTATGTATGTTGACGTATCATCATACATAATGTTCTCAGTATTCATAGTTGGTATGTATGTTGACGTATCATCATACATAATGTTCTCAGTATTCATAGTTGGTATGTATGTTGACGTATCATCATACATAATGTTCAGCCGTGGCCACAATCATGCTGGTACAGGACGGTCTGCAGCAGCCACTGTGATGGCCACTTGCTTCTCCACTGGACTCTAACCTATGCAGGCCAGAGCTACACAGGTAAACATGGACGTATGGACGGAGAGTAACCTGCACAGTCTTGACTGCACCAGCCACACTGTACACCTGTGTGGTTATGATGAGGTGCAACACCAAGCGGGCGGCTCATGAAGCTGCGTCTCCATACGACTCCCAGCCCCGCGCTCCCTCAGACTATCTCTTTATAACTGTAATCCTCCATTACCTGTCCTCTACCATCTCTGAGAAGTATATGTGTTGCTGCTTCGAGTAGCATTCTAAACGTTCCTTCTGAAGCGACAGAATTCTCCGTTGGATAATATAATTTAAATCCCATGTTCTCAGTTATATATATATATATATATATATATATATATATATATATATATATATATATATATATATATATATATATATATATATATATATGGCTGTAGTTATTCTTCAGACAACAGGTTGATTACAGTCAGTAACCTGAGACAGATCTGACACCTAAGTATGTTATTCGTTGACCACATCAACACCACATCAATATAAGATCTTCGTACCAGGGTATGACTGACACATGTGTGCCAGATGACACACTTGTCTGGAGACATGACACACAGCTTTACATGACACGAGGTTCACGAGACATGACAACTCCAGATGACATGAAGTTCAGGGGACATGACAAACTCTGTTCTGACTTTCCTTGGGGAAATTTCTGTTTCTTACGTGGTGATGCTTCTGTCTGCGACAAACGCATAGCAAAGGTTATTGTTGCGGGAATGGAAGCATTTATCCGCTCTTCCTCCAAGACAACCTCTTCATCCAGTCCATGGTTCAACCGTTCTGTTCTGAGGCCATTCAGGCAAGGGATCAGGCATATCGGACTTGGAAAATCTGTCCTTCCTCTGGCTCCCATCCAGCGTCTATCACTGCTCGTAATCGCTGCAAGCACGTTATCCATGAGGCCAGGCGTTCCTTTTTTCAAAGGAAGTACGATAACTTCTGGCCACAACTTCGGTCGCTCTACCTTTCCTCACTTTTCCGTTCTGACGGTACTATAGCTGTCTCTGCCGTAGACAAAGCAACTCTGGTTCTCGTTTCTCCTCTTAACTCCACCTTGGATGACTCTCACATTCCTTCAGCCCCTGATGCTCCTCTTACTAATCATATGCCTCTTCCTGCAATCTCTCTTCGAACTGTTCGGAAGGCGCTTATCGCTCTGGACACAAGCAAGGATTATGGTCCTGATGGCAGCCATCCCTGTGTACTAAGAGAGTGTGCCTCCGAACTTGCATCTGTCCTTGCTCGTCTGTTCCGATTATGTTTGAAAACCTCACCTTCTCCTTGTTCTTGGAAGCATGCGTTGGTACATCCCATCCCTAAGAAGGGTGACCATTCTAACCCCTTTAACTATCGTCCTCTTGCTTTGACATCTGCCATTTCCAGTCTTTGAATCCATCCTCAACTCCCATATTACCAGACATGTTAAGTCTTACAGTCTTCTCTCTAATTACCAGTATGGCTTCCATAAAGTGAGATCCACTGGTGATATTCTTTCCTATCTGGTTATCAACTCTGAAAGATTACGGGGAATCCTATGTAGTTGCCCTTGATGTATCCAAAGCTTCACACAGGGTGTGGCATCGGGGTTTCATCTCTTAAGTTCTCCTCCTTGAGCTTCTCTCCCTCACTTTGCTCCCTCATATCTAGATTCCTCTCTGGCCGATCTACCTCCGTGGTTGTAGATGGATCTACCTACCCGTCTCCATCAACAGCGGTGTTCCTCAAGGCTCTGTCATGTCCCCTACACTTTTTCTCCTTTTTATCAACGATTTCCTTTCTTCTACAAGTAATCAAATGGACTCATATGCTGACGACGCAACACTGCATTCTTCCACATCCTTCGATTCTGCTCCTTCTTCTATCACTCGATCTGCATCTCTTCTTGACATAGTTTCCTCAATAAACTTGGACTTGAACAGGATCTTTTGCAGTGGGGTAGACGAAATCTGGTTAAGTTTAATGCCTCCAAAACACAGTTTCTACCCATCTCTTTATGGGAAACTCCTCAAAACGTTCCTCTCCTTCGATGGCTCTGTAATTCCATCTCTTGACTCAGTGAACATACTTGGTATTACTGTAACATCCACAATATTATGATAACCCCACATTAAGGAAATAACTAAGTCTGCTTCTAAGAAACTGTTTAGATGTTGAAATTCCTTTTCTCCTGGACTCTCTAGCTTCTCATATCTTTCCCAATAACCACGACCAGGCACATTATGAAAAACAGGTTTTTAATTTCTTCAAAATTCACGAGTACATTTCGTTGTCTCCTCTTTTCCCTTTTCATTAACCTCTCAATATTTCAGTTAAGGTTCGGCCTTGATGTGGACTTTTCTCCGTGACTGGAGCCTTCAACGGAACTAGAAGAAAAAACATAATGCAATCCTCGTCATTCCTCCTGAATTTTACATCATCTGCAATGAGTTTCAGGTGTGAAAACAGTTCTGGTAAATGATCTACATAGATGATGCATAACAGTATCCCTAGACAGAGCCTAGCCGCACCCCGTTAGTTCTTACAACCCATTAACATGATGGAGGAAGACAACCCTCCACTGTTTCCTGCGTGTCTGCTGCTCCCAAGCTGTTATCATCTCATCAGTACATGACACGGGAAGAGCTACGTGTACACTCGTGAGGCCCCATCTTATCAACTTATCTGATTATCACACAAACTTTTTTTCTTCTTATCTTAATCTTCGTATGAGTTCGCTGCTTCAACACGTAGCTTCCTTAATTCATTCACCAAGAGTCGATCACTATATATGTATTCCTCTCAATCTCTTCTGAACTCGTCGACTATTTCCTGTCATATCTCTCGGGAATCGATTTTTGTTTACTCCGATGCACCGCTTGATATCAACATCGTGTCAAATCGATTGATGAATTTCAAAGTTGTACTCGTCTCTCCTCTTCCTTTAAAGTTGTAAAGTTGTGCTTAAGTCTCTCCTCTTCCTGTAAAGTTGTACTTAAGTCTGTCCTCCTCCTTTAAAGTTGTAAAGTTGTGCTTAAGTCTCTCCTCTTCCTTTAAAGTTGTAAAGTTGTGCTTAAGTCTCTCCTCTTCCTGTAAAGTTGTACTTAAGTCTGTCCTCCTCCTTTAAAGTTGTAAAGTTGTGCTTCAGTCCCTCCTCTTCCTTTAAAGTTGTAAAGTTGTGCTTAAGTCTCTCCTCTTCCTGTAAAGTTCTACTTATGTCTCTCCTCCTCCTTTAGTCTTCCACAGTCAATAGATTTATCGCTTTTAACCTCCTTGTCATCCAGCTCCCTCTCCTTCTGTGGAGTCTTTGTTGCCCTCAGCTAGACCTTCTCTAGCAGATCTTATGCACACATTACATGCATTAAGTTCTCATGATTGTGTTGTGGTTGTGTTCCACATGACGCTCCTGCGCCCCTCAACTTGGCAGAGCCATAATTAGTCCCTAAAGCGACCCATGACCACCTTGAGTCAGCCTACGAGCCCACGTAAAGTAGAATCAAGACGTAGATTTACGTGATTTACTCTTCTCCTGGAGTTGACGAGGCTGGGTTGCGTGATACATACCTGCAGAATACACCTCCACAGCACAGGATATGCGCATCATAGTGGACGTATCGACACGACAAGTATAAGGTATCCAACAAAGATACCTCCTCAAGTGCAATGACCAAACTGGTGGAAAGATACTCTAGTTTGGTTGTTATGGATGCCATCATATCTCAACGATTGTTTTCTCATGCATACAAGTAAATTCAGTGTTGACATTTGCCAATTTAATGGTTCAACCACAACTTTCCGAATATGTTCTGGTGACAGGTTGAATGTTCTATGAAAAAAACCAATCCTATTCACATGTATGGATGTCCGCCATTAATCTCTTGCAAGGTAATAGGCTTAAACTGTCCCCATTTCAGTATCCCATGTTTATCATTTTGCATTTGGTTGGGTTTAACTCCATCAGGCTCGTATAACATTGAAACACTTTAGAATGATGAACACCTGGGGACAAAACAGCCCACCCTTGCGTTGTCACTGGCCACATAGTAATCATGTGACGCAGCAGCTTGCCGAGTACTGCGTGGCCTAGCTCACTAGTTGTGGGGGCACACAAGCAGCCAGCTCTCAGAAGCAAAAAACTAAAGTAATAACCATAGAAGAGAGAAAGTGAACCATCATTGCGGCGTAGGGCAAGAGGGTCACATTTTGAAGCTAGCCTGGGAGAGTTTGTAATTCGAACCGCTTTCGACTCTGTCAAGTAAGGATGCAGAGCTAAAACCATTACAGACGTGAGAGCAGCACTCAATACAAGGACGAATCAATCTTCTTTATAAACGAAGCAACTGATTGGGAGAAAATTAACTCCCTCTAAACAGGACTCCCAGTAACTTCATAGATTCAAGAAGTGGAATTACAGAACCGTCGAAGGAGATCAGAAAGTTGCGATGAATTCTCGATAGTGATGGGTAGAAACTAGGTTTTCAAGGCATTAAACTTAACCAGATTTCGTCTACCCCACTGGAAAAGATCCGGTTAAAATCTGAGTTCATTGACGATGTTGCTTTGAGACGAGATGCAGATCGAGTGATAGAAGTAACTTCGTCAGCATGAGTGCATTTAGTCATTTATAGAAGAAAGGAATTTGTTGATAAAAAGGAGAAAAATGTGCAGGGGACCGGGCAGAACTCTGAAGGGCAACATTACTGATGGAGAAAGGGGGAGAGGCTGCATGAACGACCACGGAGACAGATCGGTAAGAGAAGAAACTATATATGAGGGAGTAAAGTGAAGGAGGGAAACCAAAAGAGGGAGCTTAGAGATGAGGCCCCGATGTCACACGCTGTCAAACGCTTTGGATATATCAAGGGCATCTACATAGGATTCCCCATAATCTTTCAGGCATTTGTAAGATAGGAAAGAATATCACCAGTGGATCTCTCCTTATGGAAGCCATACTGATCAGAGAGAAGACTGTGAGATTCAAGATGTCGGAGGTGAGGAGGGATTTGAAGACTAAGTAAATGGTAGATGTTAAAGCAATAGGACGATAGTTAGAGGGGTTAGAACGCCCACCCTTTTTAGGGATGGGATGTATCAACACATGCTTCCAAGAAGAAGGAAAAGTTCTGGTTTTAAAAACAGAAGCGAAACAGACGAGCAAGCACAGGTGCAATTTTGGAGGCACACTTTCTGCGTACACGGGGATGGCTGCCATCAGGACCATAAGCCTTGCTTGTGTTCAGAGAGAGAAGCGCTTTTACCACAGTTCGAAAAGAGATTACGGGAAGGTGCACAGGACTAGTAATAGAGCATCAGGGGGTGAAGGAACATTAGAGTCATCTAAGGTAGAGTTGGAGGAGAAACGGGAACCAGAGTTGCTTTGTCTACGGGAGAGACAGCTATAGTACCGTCAGAAGGGAAAAGCGAAGGAAAGGAAGAACGACAAAAGTTGTGGGCGATTACCTTAGCTAAAGACCAGAAAGACATATCAGTGGATGACGAAAAGTTATCATTCTTCTTTGAATAAAGAAGCACATTGCTTTACGAATAAAGTACTTATAATGATTACGGGCAGTGATAAAAGCTGAACGGGAGCCAGAGGAAGGAGAGATTTTCCAAGGCCAATTTACCTGATCCCTTGCCTGAATTGGCTCGGAATAGGAACGGTTGAATCATGGATTGGAAATAGAGGTCTCGTGGAGGAAGAGCGGATAAATGCTTCCATTCCCGCAACAATAACCTCCATTATGTGTTTGGCGGAGACAGAAGCATCACCATCACTATGTAAGAGACAGTAATTTACCCGAGAAAAGTCAGGAAAAATGTTCGTATGTTAATCCAGTCAGCTTTGGTAAGGTGCCAATATTTACGTTTAAAGGAGTGGGGGGTGACACTGTATTGCTACCAGATCCATAACATTAGAAGAATGGTCAGTAAAAAGGGCGATTATTTGCTCTGGATCGTTGAGACTGGAGAATATGAGAGCTTGAATCCCACCACCATCCGTATGGGAGGAATTCAACCATTCCCGATGGTGAACATTGAAAGCCAAGATTTTGGTTTACGAGTGAGATGACGTCACAGTATTATGGCAGGAGCTAAGATGGTCCAAGAGAGATATAGAATTCATAGAATTAAGAAAGCAGTAGGTGAAACTAGGGAAAACAGTGGTAGTTAGACCATGGCCCAGATAACATCAAAAGTTTTGGGGACTCGAGGTCCTTGAGGCGTGCCACAGGTGTGTTGATGTTGGCACAAGGACAGACACCACCTTTGAACCGGAATCGTGAGTGGAGATTGTAGGTGGATATGAGAGAAGAGGTAGTGAGAACATCTTAAGACAACTGGGTATAATAGACAAGTCAGATATCAGGAGAGGCACTAGACGGTGTTCAACAAAGAGGTTGCTAGAAAGACCCCAAACATATACATGTTTCTAAATAAAACTTTACAAACTTTTAACAGGTTCATAATTCATGTAAATTTCAACATAAGTACGATATAGATGCCAGAGTTACGAACTCCATACTTACAAAGTGAGCCGTGTACCTGACACCAGTGACCTGCTGCTTACCGGGCTAGGCTATCATTGTGAGATGCACATTCCTTGCTACATCCGAGGCAAGGCGATGGGGACCTGCATAAATATATAAGAAAAGAAATTGGATGAGATCCACAACCACAATCATGACAACTTATTTACAAAAGTGGCAGCATTTTTCATCACATATCTATGAAAAAACTTTCAGTTACCTTACAACACTTGCGTATCACACGATAAGTATTCAAGTATGATGTCTGAAGAAATGTCGAAGCAATGGAAATACTAAGGCTTATTATTGAGACCCTCGAGAGTTTGCGAGTTGATTATGAAGAAACGGGTTAGATGACTAAGTCAAGAGCCTGACTGGTATGCTTACCATTCCTCGATCGCCTGACTGACAATGTTAGTCTATAGATTCGTTATTCGTTGCGACAATACAACATGAAATTTTCCTCATATAAGATAGAGATTCCATCCCTAGAAATAACGGTATGAAATCAAAAAGGGAAGATGCAAGCCTAACGTGGGCAAAATTATTCTCTCCTTGTCAGATTTTATAACGTCATGAACCACCAGATGTCTTCAGTGTCAGGACTTATGATATACAGCCACACAAATCCTTCATTGATCATTACTCATCGATATGTCTGTTCAAGGTTGAACACACACTTTTTTCTTGTCCTTTCAAATTTTCCACTTTTCGGATTTAATCCTCCTCTCCAGGGATTCCTGTTTCAGCAAGAGGAGGAAAATTCACACATAGTTTTATACAAAGTTTCCATGACAATTTGGTGTTCCTTCTAAGCTACTGTCTTGCTGTTGTGCCAGTTGATAGGCAGGTGGCTTCTGTATAACTATATTCTCTATGTCTCAAACAGATTAGGAGCCTAGAATATAATTACCGTCCACCACCAGATAATGTTATCATTAACCATTAGGTTTCCTGTCACCTGTACGACCATGGTTTCTCCCTCACACCATCTCATTAATACCGAGCTATTATTTCCTTAATATACTTTCCAACTTAGCACCTCATGATTTTTATTTTACTTTAAAACCCGTGACCATGACTATATACCCCTGGTGTTGTAGGGAGGTTTAAGGGTATTACTTGCCTAGTCCATTCTTGATAATTCCCCTGTCCTTCCTTCCTTGTCAGCAATTTTTTTTTTCAACTCATGCTTTTCATATGTTGCCACCTACCTGTATTACCATCGCTGCACATCTTTATATTGTTTTCCCTCTGACATCTACTGAACCACATCTCTGAACCCCCTCATGTTTCGTACTCTTGGTACCAGGCTACTAAGTGTTTGATCGTCTAAACTTCCAAGAAACTTCATGACCAGTCCCCATCTCAGCACTTTCTCGTGAATGTGTTACGCTGCCACGCACCCATACTCCCACTATAGGAAGGCGAGCTACAGCCTGACTACTTTCTCGCTAGGTAGGTACGTTAGGAACCAATGATGTAGTCTGCCTCTATATATTATGGCCGTTTCTGTTATTGTAGGGTGGGGAGTTGGGTGTTCCTCAGCTGTAGGATTCGCGGAGCTGTGGAGTGTGTGGGGCAGGACGTAGTCTGCTGGTGGATGTACCGTGAGTGTGTGTATTACGGCTTTCTCACAGGCAGTCACTGTAACCTGGCAGACAGTAATCACTGCTGTGAAGAGTCCGTCAGTGATCTCCCTACCCAACCATCAGTGTATATATCAACAATCCAGTCTTTCATAAAGTTCAGAGTTGTTTTTAAAAGTGGCGCATGACAGCCTCTGACTGTGCATGACAGCCTTTCCCTGTGTATGACAGTCCCTGACTGCATATGACAGCCTCACACTACGTATGACAGCTACTGACCGTTCACATCGACCTCCACACACTGACACTCGAAGTACCAGAACACAAGCCCAAGTGATGCAACACAACACTGGTGTTGGGAGTGTGGGGGAAGTGGAAGCCAAGATGTTTGAAGGTGAGGAGGGAGGATCTCTCTGGAGCCAGATGACGGGGATGATCCAGGCTCAGAGATGAGGCTGGAGCAGGTGTCGACGATGCTAATGGAGGTGCCCAGCATCCTGACCCACCAACAGCAGTAGATGATCGACATCCTGCCCTAACGACAGCTGTACACGACCAACGACTTGAAGCATGAGCTGCAGCAGCAAGGGAGACGAGGGGAGGTAGTAGAGAGATGAGGGCAGCAGTCACCCTCCCTGGACGAAAGTGAGGGACAGATGCAGAAGCAGGTACAACAACAGGTACAGCAGTAGGTATAGAAGGAGATACAGCAGTAGGTACAGCAGTAAGCACAGATGGAGGTACAGCAGTAGGTACAGAAGCAGGTACAGTAGTAAGTACAGAAGCAGATACAGCAGTAAGTACAGAAGCAGGTACAACAACAGGTACAGCAGTAGGTACAGAAGGAGGTACAGCAGTAGGCACAGCAGCAGGTACAAAAGTAGGTACAGCAGTAGGTACAGAAGCAGGTACAACAGCAGGTACAGTAGTAAGTACAGAAGCAGCTACAGCAGTAAGTACAGAAGCAGGTACAGCAGAAGGTACAACGTAGGTACAGGAGCAGGTGCAGGCTTTAGATACACTAAGGCAGGAGCTACAGGAAAAGCTTGGGTACCAAGCGGTAGAGGCTGGTCAGTGCACACACTGGGTGGACTGACACAGCGGGAGGACCGACAAGAACAGAACATCGACCAACTGGAGGAAGGAGCGGTCCACAATATGGAGCAGCTGGACTTGATGACGGGTGAAATGTAACAGTTTTGGCAGCATCTACAGGTCGGACCTTCCCCGACCGCGACCAGGTTGGGAGAGCCGGACCAGCACGGACTCAGGCACTACCGGGATAACTAGTACACAGGGTATACCCCGTGACCGGGACTATGGAAGGGGCATCCGAGTCCCGGAATGTCTTAATCGTTGCGACCAATCAACCATGACTGGAGAGGCAGGAAGGAGGCTGTATACTGCAGGCTGCACACACTTGACGGGACGACTATGTGGGAGTCGTACTTAGCCCAGCTCGAGCTGATGGTGGAGGTGAACGACTGGACACTGGAGGAATGTGCCGCTCAGCTGGCCTCCAGCTGGAGTGGATCGGACCTGGAGACCCAGGGAAACTTACCCAGGTTGGGGGCGTGGGCGGGCGGACGGGCGCGCTGCAGAAACATTACGTCATCCCTCACCAATGCAAGGTTCTCCCCAGCAGAGTTCAGGTCCAGAGACATAACAGGAGGAGAAGCTCTGAGGTTGTGACCCAGAATCAAGAAGGGATGGACTTTAGGATGTCCCTGACCACGTACTGAGAATGTAAACTTACTTTTTGAACCAGTTCATCAATTCCCCGGCCAGCACTGCTCTCCATGTTACGGGTAAAGCAGGCCAGGCCAGGCCAGGCCGGACAAGCTACGGGACGCATGATGGAAGGTGGAGTCCATCATGCTGACCAGACAGGGTGAAACGACCACTTCATAAGAGAGGTCTCTGGAGGAACAAGGAGGTCGTCCAAGACCCGAGATGACTGACAACAGCCTAAGAAGAGGCACGTATCATCCAGGTCAGGAGGCGAGATGTGACACAGACCATGAAGGTTACTGGAGGTGTAGCTGTGGTGAGTCAGATGTCCCTCTAAAAGGACAAGACAACTCAGGAACTGTGGACCACAGAATGTGGAACAGCGGACGTATAAGAAACATGTGACCATCATCTTTGGGTTGGGTTGGTAACCTACAGCGGGGTAATCACGTAGGGCAGAGTGACTGGCCAATCCTAGTCGCCTGTAATGAGGATTGAGCCAGTTGTATCTACATGATGGGTGCGACCAACGGTAAGATGGTAACACTGGTGGATGTGACATCTAACTAGAGCTGTGCGTGGGCGGGTGTACTAAGTTCCCTCTACGATACAGTTTCGTGAACGGCCGTGTGGAGCACCGGACTCTACGTAGCTGTATAGTACAAAGAAATATAAAGCTGCATATTAGGGACATGGTCGACATCCATCCCGGGCTCACAGGATATTGAGATGATGGAGATGGTCAGTGATGGTGGTATTTCCCTCCTGAAGGTTACCAAGATCTTGACCTCCATGATTTTGGGTAGGAGTTCCGTCGTCATCCTTTCACTGTATGAGACTATTGTCTGCTGCATATGGGATAGCCTAAGCTAGGCTAGGTCTGATCGTGCATAGGCTAGGCTAGGTCTGATCGTGGATAAAGAGGCTGCACGATCGTCGAGAGACTGACAATGGTTAGGATGTTAGCGGACACAGGTCACACAGTGTGAGTCCAGGTTAAATTAATGACCGGACACGAACAGCTGCCAGTGGATATCATTACCGGATGACCATATGATGAAGACGTGCCAGAACCCATATAAAAGCTTATGACGGAGCAACAGGAACGATGGGAGGACAGTATCAATCCTGCCAAACTAATTTCCGTTGCTGTATAAGACGCGGCTTGACAATCCTCGGAGGACTAAAGGAAGGTTGTCGAAGTTGACGAGTGACTGAGAACCTCTTACCACTTCCTAAAGAAGCTGTCTGATATACCAAGTCCGTGGAACGAGGAGGTCCGAAGCCCAGTATAGTAAGCTTATGTGTATTTTACAGTCCTGTTTGTTGCTACTTGATTCAGATACCTCACAAACCTTTCAGCTTGTAATTCATTTCTTTATTCATCCCACTTGACTTTCTATCTTTCTAAGGATGCTAATACTTTCAAGATAAAGTACTACATTCCTGAAGTTTCCTTACTTCAGCTATAACTAAGTGTTCGAGTCTTATCCAATTTACTTTATCTGATTAATGCCACAAATGTATAGTAGTCAACTCATCTAAAACTGAGTAACATCATGTTGTTTACTTTGAAGTCAAACCGGCAGTTTAGAGCGAGTCTTGACATAATTGTGTGTTTGGTTGTTGTCATCGACTACGCAAGGGCTGGTTAGATCTGTTTGTGGACATTACTGTATTCAGTATACACTGAGTCTCGGACAGTTTGACTGAGAAAATGGGCTTGTTTGTTTAATCAATTAGTCTGTTTCTCTCTTGGTCACCTGCTCTAAGGTCCCAGATGATGTTGCTCTTCTTGAAATCTCCCACAGTGATTGATAATCTGTTATTTACTCGGGATTCAAGTTCATCATAAAACAATTTATTCTTTTCTTCACAAATTCTGGTGTCTACACACTACCCCAAAAAATAATTTTAGACGTCTTACCTATTCATTCCAATACACAATGAGTTACATCGGAATATTTCTTCCTACCCGGCATCTCTTAGGATCGCTAACTCTGATAGTAAGTACTTTTTATATACTCTTGGTCTCTGTTATTATCATGATATAAGGCTTTTGTGATAGAGCATGACACGTTTGAACTATTGGGGATGTGAACGGAGGCGTCGTGAGACGTGACGTGACCCAGTCTACAGGTGACTCAGTGCTCACGTAAGATCATCAGAAGCGTCGGGGACGATGTCCTCCCGTGGACAACACCAGCCAAGGTCGTCAGAGGTCTCCAGCCATTAGCTGAGCATTGTATAGTTGCCAGGATGATCTGTATTGTGTTACAAGCTCGTACGGTGCAGTGACGTCATAACGCACCATTAGGGCACCCCTTTAGAGATGGTTGGATTAACGTATGTGTGAAGACTCAATCAGCCACAGATATTGACCAGCTAAAGTGGTCTCACTCTGTAATATCTGTGAACTCTGAGGAGACGGTTTAGTTTGCATATATTTGGGAAGTAAAGTTTAAGATGTTTTCGAGTCGGTGTCCTCATTTTTTTGTTTGTATTTTTCTTCCGAGGGAAGACGGGATTATTTTTGAATATGTCAAGTATAATGTTGACCTATTTACTACCCCTTCACGCTGAGCAGAACGGGACTTGCTTGCTGATCACCCTGGGATATTACGTCCGGAGTGGGATACTGCCCACCTTACCTACCCTTCAAGCCACCTTGACAGATTTTGAAACCCTCCTCATCAAGATCCGGAAATATTCTTACAAGGTAAAGTTTTGAGGCGAAGTGTTTGGCTGATGTGAAGTGGATGGGAGAGATCTAGGATTGCATGATAGTTCGGTTTCTGTAATACAAGTTCTAATAATACCAGCAATCTGCTCAGCTTTTTATTTTTGCTAGCCAATATGGAGGAACAGCTGGGAAGATCATGGATTATGGTAAGTGAGTTGACCTAGGAACATCTTTAAGGGCCATTCAGGTGAGGGAAGACGTTACGTAGTTAAACGTGCAAGAAAGCAAGAAACGACCGAACTGAACAACGTGAATCATTCAACATACAGACGAAGAAGACCAAGTAAGATCACACGAAGAGACAATGAAGGTAAGGTGGTGAGGGCGCACTGCGCCCGGAGTAGGGACCAGTGACACGAAAATACCTAAATAAGCTCGACTTCAGGAGTCAGATGACCTGATCATATTGATTAGCAGCTGAGGAGATATACCACATCACAGGATGTAAAGACAAGGGAAACCGTGCCACAAACTTGAGTTCTCTGGTGACAGGCAAGACATTGGAAACACGATGTATGGCTGCTGCTGAAGCGGTCGCTCACGACACCGAAACCTTACTGAAGAGGTTCAGACCTCACGGCTGAAGGGGATACAGATGCCGGGTCTGGGCAACGTGTGTCGCCCTCACAGTGTGTATAACGAGAGTGGAACTATTTCGAGAGTGGAGTAGAGAGTGGAAAAAAAAAAATCGGGAATGTACTTGTGATGATTTGTCAAGTTTAGTGTTGGTGGATCAGTATGATAGCAGCAAGAAATGTGAATGAAGGTGATTATCCGCGACCTTCAGTCTGCTGATACCGCCAAAGTGGCGGGATTTACTGATCAGTACAGTAAGGCAAGACGAGGATGGCGACTTGACCCAGAATAAACCGTGGGTGAAGGCTGGTGTCACGTATCCGACCAATGTAAGCGAAGGAGGCGATCAGCGGATGAAGCCGCCCGCCAGAGGTGAGGGTAAATCTAGAGTTTCTGGCACGGGCGGCGTATGTGGGACGGACGGGCACATACGTGGCTGTAAATGGTCGCCCATCGCGAGACACGGTAGCAAGACGACGAGATCAACAGAAGGTGCAACCTGGGTCGCAGGAGGGTCGCAGTCAGCCTGTGTGTGTGGCTGAGGCGCCTGGGGTACTTCAGCCACACATTATCTTTTTTTTTTATTATTATTTATTTATTGACCACAGAATCACATAAGTCACAAATTTCTAAAAAATACCGAAACCAAAAGTAAACCATCATTACCATAACATAAAGCGTTAATTATGGTCCAAATGAAAAAATACTTATTATATAATGACAAACATAAGACACCCAATACAATACATAAGGGAAACATAGTAGCTGGCATATTCTAACACAATTAGGCTTATAGGTTCAAAATTTCATGAATAGCATGACATACAGTTTTATGATCCATCCTATTTACAAAGAAATCTTGCATGGTAGTAATACCGAACTGCTGGTGTCTTAGCTGGGTAGACACTGCGCACTGTTCTATAACATGTTTCTCGGTTTGAATATTTCCACACATACAAAGCCGCTCCTCCAATGGTAACCTGCCCCTCCCTCGCCTGTTCTAACGCCCTACCTCCACAGCGAGGGAGTGAGCGCTTAAACGCAACCTAGACCATGACATTCGCTCTGTCTCTCTTACATCTGTCTCCAGTTTATGTATGTCATGTGTTACAAGACTTGGATTTAGGGAACAATAAAGTTGAGTTCTGTTTGATGATGAGTTTAACGATTTTTGTTTCAAATCCATCAGAGCAATGTGTACATCATCTACCTCGTTTTCCAGTAAGTCATGGATATAGCGAGACGTGTTGTGATTATATGTATTGTACTGATCGAATGAGCTAAAGGGTCATCTTCCATTGAGCGTCTCTCCCTCCACTTGATCGAGAAAAATTTACGTTGCTTGCTTAAAATAAGTGCACGTAGAGTAGGGTATCTTAACTCCAATAAACACAGATCATTACATGTTGTCCTTCTCACCCTCAACAACTGCTTAATGCACATGTATAATCAATTGACTGGTTTTATGTCACCATTGAGCCACGATTCACAGCCGTAGAACAAGGAAGATATTAACGCCGCTTCAAAACCTTTTTTCGCTTGACGTAAAATGGAATATCATTGTTCTTGTTTACAAGAACACACGGAGACGTGAACCCTAGCGGTGTTGCTGCACATGGACAGGTCACCAGGCGTGGTACATGGGGCAACATGAGTGAGACCATGATAATACCAGGACTGAGTGGATGATGAGTCGCAGGCAAAGGACTACAGCCCTTAGATCTGCCTGCCACGGAAGAGAGAGGAATAGGAGATAACCTGATCATAATCTTTACGGTTCTAAACTAAGCAAAAAAAAAAAAAGATACTTTTACAGTGTGAGAGTAATGGATTACTGGTGTCAGCTGATTGAGGAAATAATAGTAACGGCAGACAGCACACACAAGTTTAAGTTGTCTGACAATAGATCAGTTGATGAGGTTCAAGAGATGGGGGGTCAAGAACTGCAAAACCTCCCCCTTTTCGCCACCTTGACGAGCACAAACACGTAAACCCTCACTCGTACACGCAGGCCTGGGGTCTGGTGGTAAACACTGGGAAATCAAGGACGGCATGACGGGAAAATGCACCTGATATTGTTGTTATTGTGGAGACAAAACTGACTGAGGAGATCAGATCTCACGTCTTCTGTCCAGAGGGAAAGAGAAGACAAAAGACGACGAGGACTGGCCCTCCTAGTTCTCCAGAGACAAACTCTTGTGTCGGGAAATACTGAAAGATGACCCAGACAGACAATGCATTATGTAGAGAAGTGTAACGTGGGAGGGTCAAGGTTCAGACTTCACCAGGTTGTCTAAGGTTAACTGGCGAGCTGTGGTGGGTGCCATCGCCAGCGTGTTCAGGCCAGCCTCAGGGTTGTGAGGTGTAGGCAAACCGTCTGTATATCACACGTTGAGGTAGTCCCTGGAGTGACCCCTGCGATGGTCAGGGTAAAATAATCAAACGTGTTTTGAGCTGAGGAGTTGAGGACATACATAATGAATCAGGGAACAGTCTGCGAGAGAAGATGTGTTCTTGAAAGCTACAGCAAGATGGGGAAGAGAACAAAAGAACATTGTTAGACTTCATCAAAGTTGTACAGACAACCAGAACTCCGTCCTCTGCAAGATCTTTGTCAACATGGATGAATCACCGAGGAAAGAGGAAAATAAAGATTCGCTTTTATGAAGAGAGAGTTGGTCGTGTCCAGCGTCTGCAGGACGGACCAACCAAGATAAAGTTATCATAAAAGACACAAGAAAGTTGATAATACTTTTGATGATCACTGAGAATACACTTGACACCAAAGCGGTTTACCTCACAGGTCCTGGCGGGCTGAGACAGTTACCTCACAGGTCCTGGCGGGCTGAGACAGTTACCTCACAGGTCCTGGTGGGCTGAGACAGTTACCTCACAGGTCCTGGCGGGCTGAGACAGTTACCTCACAGGTCCTGGCGGGCTGAGACAGTTACCTCAGGTCCTGGCGGGCTGAGACAGTTACCTCACAGGTCCTGGCGGGCTGAGACAGTTGCCTTTCAGGAATAGTAGAGATGAGACAGTTACCGCCCAGGTGCTGTGGAGCTGAGACATATGCCACCTGGGGACCTAGAGAGTGGAAATAGTTGCCAGCTAGGTGCTGTACAGCTGAGACAGTTGCCACCAGGTGCTGTACAGCTGAGACAGTTGCTACCAGGTGCTGTACAGCTGAGACAGTTGCCACCAGGCGCTGTGCAGCTGAGACAGTTGCCACCAGGTGCTGTACAGCTGAGACAGTTGCTACCAGGTGCTGTACAGCTGAGACAGTTGCCACCAGGCGCTGTGCAGCTGAGACAGTTGCCACCAGGCGCTGTACAGCTGAGACAGTTGCCACCAGGTGCTGTACAGCTGAGACAGTTGCCACCAGGCGCTGTGCAGCTGAGACAGTTGCCACCAGGCGCTGTACAGCTGAGACAGTTGCCACCAGGTGCTGTACAGCTGAGACAGTTGCCACCAGGCGCTGTGCAGCTGAGACAGTTGCCACCAGGCGCTGTGCAGCTGAGACAGTTGCCACCAGGCGCTGTACAGCTGAGACAGTTGCCACCAGGCGCTGTACAGCTGAGACAGTTGCCACCAGGCGCTGTGCAGCTGAGACAGTTGCCACCAGGCGCTGTACAGCTGAGACAGTTGCCACCAGGTGCTGTACAGCTGAGACAGTTGCCACCAGGCGCTGTGCAGCTGAGACAGTTGCCACCAGGCGCTGTGCAGCTGAGACAGTTGCCACCAGGCGCTGTACAGCTGAGACAGTTGCCACCAGGCGCTGTGCAGCTGAGACAGTTGCCACCAGGCGCTGTGCAGCTGAGACAGTTGCCACCAGGCGCTGTACAGCTGAGACAGTTGCCACCAGGCGCTGTGCAGCTGAGACAGTTGCCACCAGGCGCTGTACAGCTGAGACAGTTGCCACCAGGCGCTGTGCAGCTGAGACAGTTGCCACCAGGCGCTGTGCAGCTGAGACAGTTGCCACCAGGCGCTGTGCAGCTGAGACAGTTGCCATCAGGCGCTGTGCAGCTGAGACAGTTGCCACCAGGCGCTGTGCAGCTGAGACAGTTGCCACCAGGCGCTGTGCAGCTGAGACAGTTGCCACCAGGCGCTGTGCAGCTGAGACAGTTGCCACCAGGCGCTGTGCAGCTGAGACAGTTGCCACTAGGCGCTGTACAGCTGAGACAGTTGCCACCAGGCGCTGTGCAGCTGAGACAGTTGCCACCAGGCGCTGTACAGCTGAGACAGTTGCCACCAGGCGCTGTGCAGCTGAGACAGTTGCCACCAGGCGCTGTACAGCTGAGACAGTTGCCACCAGGTGCTGTACAGCTGAGACAGTTGCCACCAGGCGGTGTACAGATGAGACAGTTGCCACCAGACGCTGTGCAGCTGAGACAGTTGCCACCAGGCGCTGTACAGCTGAGACAGTTGCCACCAGGCGCGGTGCAGCTGAGACAGTTGCCACCAAGCGCTGTGCAGCTGAGACAGTTGCCACCAGGCGCGGTGCAGCTGAGACAGTTGCCACCAGGCGCTGTGCAGCTGAGACAGTTGCCACCAAGCGCTGTGCAGCTGAGACAGTTGCCACCAGGCGCTGTGCAGCTGAGACAGTTGCCACCAGGCGCTGTGCAGCTGAGACAGTTGCCAACAGGCGCTGTGCAGCTGAGATATTTGCCATCCAGGGGTTTTACAGGTCGGACACGTTCCCCCAGAGATTGTTGCCATCCAGGTCCTGTCATGGTCAGACACGTTCCCCCAGAAACTATGGAGCCGAGAATGTTGACGTTTAGGGAAAACGTTTCGCAACATACTGAAATAAAAGATAAACACTATCAGCGCTGAGTGATAGCAGAGTGAAATGAACGGCAGAACCAGATAAGCTTTATCTGAGGACACGGAAGAAGGCGGACAGTGAGACAATCAAACCAGTCGCTGCTCCTTTCAAAACGTCACTTGCTACAGAAAATGTTCCAGGGGGAATGGAAATTTGAAATGTAACACTGATATTGAAAATAAAATGTTTATAAATCACGGTTCGAGAATGATCGTACAATTACCGTAACGTCTGTACTTGGTAAACTGATGGAAACCATCGTTCGGGATGAGTTTGTGAACCATTTAGAGAACCTCTACTTAATAAACCATTTCCACCATGGGTCGCGACGAAATCGCTCATGACTGACAAATCTGCTCGATTTCTTTTATGATATGGTCAACATATATGATAAAAGTAAACAATTGATGCCATCTATTTAGATTTCTAAAAAGCATTCGGTAAAGTTCCACATCAAAAGTTACTAAAACAAAATTGAGTCATGATATAGATGACGTTGTACTTGGTGGGTACAGAAACTGGTTGATTGTCCGTAAACAAAGTAGTCATCGATGGTCAAACCTCAGAATGGTTAGTCGTAACAAGTGGTGTGCCACAGGGCTCACTCTTGGGCCGACAATCTTTTTCATCTTTATTAATGATATCAATTGTGAGCTCAATGGTGAGCTTCACTGTAAAATATCTAAGTTAATGGATGATGCTAAGGTGTGAAACAAATCTATAACAGGAAGTGAACGTCTGCAGCTTCAAACAAATGAAAACAAACTGATATCGATAAGTAAAACGTTTTGCATATCAGAAGCAAAAATGCCACTGCAAGCTTCAGTGTGAATTCTACTGAGCCACAAAAGATTAATCAAGAAAAGGACTTGGGTGTGATAATCTCTGGAGACGTAAAGCCGTGCAAGCAGTATACAGAAGCGGTATAAAAGGTGAACAAAATTCTTGGATTTATAGGAAGGAATATCCAATATAAGTCTCGGGCCTGACTCTTTACAACTCATTGGTTCGACCCGATCTTGAAAGTTGAGTTTTGGTCACCCAACTTAAGGAGAGACACTGGTAGAATGGAGTGAACACAGAGACGAGATAATTCCCAGCCTAACAAACAAAGTCTATGAGAACCGACCAAACGAATCAAATCTATCTAGCGGAGAAAAAAAGGGAGGTTTAGAGATGATCTAAGTGTTCAAAATCATGAAATGCTACTTGAGTATAGATCTGTCTGATTTTACTCGTAGTAATGGATACAAACTCGCAGGCCAACGATTTATCTCGAATGAGGCGAAGTACTTTTTCTTCAACAAGATTGTTAACATCTGGCATGATTTACCAATGAGAGTGACTGCAACACCTCGCCACCCGTCTCAAAACTCCTCAGTCGAGACAGTTTGTCATACCAGCTCTTCATTCGTGCCTGGCTGCCTCTTAAATTCTCCCGAGCTGCTTCCCAACATTGCTGTAGTCTCTCCTTTAAATCGCTGACAGATCAAGCAATCCAACACTCTCACTCTAGTTCATCCATACATCTTTCAATAATTTAAGAGGCCCTCGCACCTTGTGAGCAACCATCAGCTCGAAGGGGTAAAAACCTAGAGGCTTCTTCAGCATTTCTCTGGTGGCGAACAAAAGTAACTGAGTCTCTTATCCCAGTATCTATGTAGTGTTGTCGCCACAACACTTCATCATGGACTTTAGTGTGGAATGGTAACGTTCCAATGCGCCCTGACTCTCAGGTGGTAAACGGTGGAAATATCTTACCGATATCCAGATCTTTCAGAGTTTGTTGAAAAGTCATGGACATAAAATTGGACCACTGGTCAGATTGCACCTCTCTGGGTAGTCCAAACTTTGGGAAAAGCTAAACAGTTACAGGACAACAGCTTTGGCATTCATGCTTCTTAAAGTTGTCAGATGAGGTTTTAGGCAAGGGGCCCAAAATGTCAACTATAACAAGGTCAAACGGAGCTTCAAACGAGGGAATAGGAACTTTAAGTTTCGATTAGGCTTCCCCTTCACTTGACATGTATGACGCGTCTTTACATACTGAGCGACATCCCGGCGGACACCAGGCCAATACACATTCCGCCACACTCGGTCCAGGGTCTTTCTCATCCCTATGTGACCTGCGAAACTTGAGTTATGTGCAAGCTTCGAAATCTCTCTTTTGTAAGGTCGTGGCACCACAACCAGGTGGACTGCCTGCCACTCTTCGTCTTCCCCATTACATGACACCGAACACCATTTCCTTATCAGCAACCTATCCCGAAGATAACCATCAGCAAATTCTTCTGTCGACTCAGTTTCGCCAATTCTGGCTCAGGCCCTCTGTGATGTATTCAGATTCTGCCGAGACAAATCATGAGCCTCATCCACTAATTCTTGTTCGGATTCCAGACCAGGAAAGGTATCACACAGCTTCACTTCACGGGTTCCATCCTCAGAGGGTGTTCTCAGTCTCTCCGTCTTGGCCTCTGTCTCTTGCACACCGTCTGCCTTACTCGTTGTCATGTATCTGGTAACTGCGCACACTGGGAATAACTTTGGTTCCTCTTCTTCAAGTTGCTTTGTCTCCGTGGACTCCACCTGCGCTGGATTCATTCTTCCTTCCGCTAGGTCACTGCCTAACACAAAGTCCACTCCTGAAACAGACAACTTGTCCACACTCCCTACAAGAGCAAGTCTCGTGAAGAGATCAGTTTCCACACACATAAGCCAGTGGAGCTGCCATGAGGCTCCACAGCCCGTCTAACAGGACTCATTTATCAGACTCTCTCACAGACACCAAGCCATCCAACAACAGAGACTGCAGCGCATCAGCATCCCGCAATACGGTCACCTCTCTTCTTACTCCACAGTTTGACACGTAACCTACAGATATATTGCCATTCTTACAGCCTCCGTTATTACCGAGAGAAGAGTTAGCCAAACTACATCACTTGGTGCCTCCAAGGTTGAGACGAGGTTAACTAACTTACTCTTCATGGAATCCCTGCATTCCTTCAACCTGGTCTAACACTCCCTCACCTGATGTCCAACTTTGCCACAATAATAACATGATCAAACCCTCTCGGGCTTGTTATTCTTACTTTCAGGAGCCTTCGGCAAGGGTGTAGATTCAGGTGGGGTTACATTATTACTGGATTTTCCCTAGCCATCAAAATCTTTTGCAAGTCTCTCCGTGCCAAGTTTGTGAGTCATTGCGTAATGGTCTGCTAGTAAACCAGCCTTGTCAACAGAGTTCACCTCTTTTTCAGACAAATAATTTATCACTTCAGAGGGCAAATTGCGTTTACATTCCTCAAGTAACATTAATTCTTTGAGTTCCTCCAACTCATCAACTTGTTTGGATCGTAGCCACTGCGTAAACAAACCATTCTTCACGAAAATATTCTACATAGGTCTGGTCAAGGTTTTTACGCTTATTCCTAAACTTGCGTCTGTTAGCCTCTGAGTTAACTCATAATCTTTCAGCACAACGTCCTTCATGACCTCATCATCAGTACACTGGTCGCCTGTCTGAGCCTCACCGATAAGACAGTTTGTAACATAATTGACCAAGACGCCTTGGGCCAAGAGTAGCTCCTCGGCCACATGTTTAAACATGCGGAAAAATTTAGTTACATCATCTTTACATAACTTTGGTACAAATCTTGCGTGTTCGTCAAATCCTACTCTGGTATTGGATTTGACGCAACCTGTCGTACTCTCTCTTGTTCCAAAGTTAGTCTAATCTGTTCAAGCTGTTCCCTCTGTGCCTGAAGCCTAGCTTGTTCACTCTGTGCGTTAGACATTTGCAGTTTCTAGTTGGAAGCGCAGGTGTTCGGGATTAACATTACTATCACTGTGGAGCTGAGCCAGGCTAAAACTTCAGCCGACCTACATGGTGGAACATTTTCGTCAATGTTTTCTTCAACCTCAGACACAGTACCTCTTAACTCCTCACCAACTAATTCATTTATTACCAAAGCCTCCAACGGTACGAGCATTCCGGTCATACACCACTTCTGACCAACCTGCATCAAGGCTCAACTCATAAACTGTTAAAGATCTAATATTACTGGCAGAAGGTTCAGACGATAGACACGTTCCACGTCAGACGATAGACACGTTCCACGTCAGATGATAGACACGTTCCACGTCAGACGATAGACACGTTCCACGTCAGATGATAGACACGTTCCACGTCAGATGATAGACACGTTCCACGTCAGACGATAGACACGTTCCACGTCAGACGATAGACACGTTCCACGTCAGATGATAGACACGTTCCACGTCAGATGATAGACACGTTCCACGTCAGCGTCACTGGTTAACGACAACATTAACTAACGAGGAACAGACTCCGTACGGCAAGAAAATCCTGACTCAAGGTCGTCAATTTCGTGTGACGCAACACAGGATAACGCTACTTTAAACGTAAGGGATTATATTAAACAGAGGAAGTAAAACTACGTGAATGAAAAGAAACAAATGATACAAGGAAAGAGAAATACATTACAAGCCACAAACAGTCACTTTAACAATCCATATAAGTTTTCAAACCAAGAGATCTCTTCCTCTACGCAAGGTAGGAAATATAATAATGAGAATAATGCACTTCACATGAAGGAAATATAGCCAACACAAATCACAGTATGACACACGACACTACACTGTGACACACGACATTACAGGACGGAGCAACGTAGTGGCTAACATACCAAGAGCAAGGGAAAATCACATTACCTGGCTGGACACAGGTACAAGGGGAACCCACCTCCCAAGACAACAATGTTCACAGTATTTCTCAGAGACTGGCTGTTCTGTACAGAGGCAGGTCTGATCACCTGACTTCGCCCGAACACTCCACCATCTCGACTGTGATTGGAGGGAGTGACCATACAGAGTCAGTCCTGATTGGCTGACGTCGCTCTCCCCCCCTCCTGTGACATGCTGACGCCACGGTCAGGAGGTGAGCAGTGACCAGATGTGACCCAGCTGACCCGACCGCTTGACACCCCAGCTGAGGTGATGGGTCTCACCAGACGTGACCCTCAGTGACCCAAGCCGCGGACATGTACCAAGTCTGTACAACATGATACCACCCAACACACACACACACACACACACACACACACACACACTTTAGGGGAGGCACAGAGCGTCACCAGCCGTAACGTGTAGTGTGCCACAGGGCACCACGATGCGTGGGCCACTCTGCTTTCTCATCCACATGAGTGACGTCATGAAGGACACAGACCACCGCTGGAAGTACGTGGATGACTCCACCTCTGGCAACACCATCATCAACATCAACAACAACTCTCCTGACTTCAGTGACCTTCAGCACATCATCCACAACTTTCAGGAGTGGACTTCAGCCGACGACGTCACCATCAGCCACACCCAGAGTGTGATGACGTACATCATGCTGGGTGCAGACAACATCCTGTCCCCTGACATCACACTAGGCCCTGACATCCTCCACGTAGTCAGTGACTTGAAACTTCTTGATGTCACAACAGACGACGGTTTAAACTGGAAGGATCATGTCTGCACAAACATCAAATCTTCCTCGTACCGTCTGTACCTTCTCCACCTACTGAAATCACTAGGCTTCCTCAGAAACGTCTATACCATCTTCATTCCATCTACGCTTTCCCTAGCCTGGTCCTCCCCACTGACACCTACACAAAGGCACCAGCTACAAGGAGGGCAGACAAGGGCATGCAGAATAACCCTGGACCCCCTCTTACACCACCTACCAGCGAACCCTCACCTCACTGAACCAGTCCAACGTCACCAACCAACACCAGCAGCGCACACCGCAGTTTGGCAATAAACTGCTGGACAGCCACACCCTCTCTCTCTACAGATACTTCCTCTCCCCCGACGCCCCTCCACCACAGACCGCCGTTCGTCACTACAATCGACTTGTTCCAATCAGAGTTCGCACAGACGGATAGAACAGTCCCATACCTACCATTGTGAACGTCTTCATCAGTCCATGAACAAAAGCATAGCCATGCAAGTGACAAGTTCAGTTTTCTGTTCGTTAGCCTGTGTGGTAACTCAACTCCTGTATTACTGTAACTAGTCATCACTTAATGTTCAATAAAGTTCATAACGTTTGAAACATAACACTGTAAACATCCCTGTATATGTGCCACCCTGGCTATCTCACTGTACCTCACCCATGTTTATCTACAGTGTGGAAATATCCAGCTCAGCCTAACCTTCAGCTCTTGTATGATCAGTTAACTAGTCACTATCATGACCTCCCAGGGCTGTACTATCTGTCATACCTCATCTGTGTATTCTAAGCAGAATGGTGGGCTGCCTAAATCCAATAAACCGTGTGTGTGTGTGTGTGTGTGTGTGTGTGTGTGTGTGTGTGTGTGTGTGTGTGTGTGTCAGAGGTGGAGGAAACAAGGAGAGGTGGGAGACTAAATGGGAGGTGGAGAGATGGAGTGAGAAGAGTTTTGAGCGATCGGGGCCTGAACATACATGAAGGTGAGAGGCGTGCAAGGGATAGAGTGAATTGGAATGATGTGGTATACCAGGGTCGACGTGCCGTCAGTGGACTGAACCAGGGCATGTGGAACGTTTGTGGTAAACCATGGAAAGGTCTGTGAGACCTGGATGTACATTGCACATGACAGCTAGAGACTGAGTGTGGACGAATGTGGCCTTTTTTTGTAAGATTTCCTGGCGCTACCTTGCTGACGCAAGGGATGGCGATGATGTTTCCTGTGAGGCGGGGTGGCGCCGAGAATGGATGAAAGGAAGCAAGTATGAATATGTACATGTGTATATAAGTATATGGCTGTGTATGTGTATGTATATGTGCGTGTATGTATATATGTGTGTGTATGTGTAGATGGGTCATTCTTCGTCTGTTTCCTGGCGCTACCTCGCTGACTCGGGAAACGGTGATCAAGTGTAATAATACTAATATATATATATATATATATATATATATATATATATATATATATATATATATATATATATATATATATATAGCGGGAATCCGATGGCCTTGATTGGGCCACTCAGCTGCCCGCGGCGCCTCACTTAACATGAAAAAAAAAACCTGACATCATCCGCTGCCTTGGCACCTCTCCTTCTCTCTCTATATATATTTTGAACAACATTTCGAGCGGTCCGTCAAGTGTATCTGTACACTTCATCTGCACGTATGGAGATACCTCTCCTCAGGGACATAGGCTCTGTCTAAGATCATGTAGTATTTTGTTTCTATCTTTCCTAAAGATATGCCACTGCTTTCTAACACCTCCTCAACCCCTTACTATCTCGCTGGTGTTGGGGGGGGGGGGATAGAGTGTGTCCTCCACTGTGGAACCATCTGACCTGGTTCTTCAGTTCTTCACATCATATCTTCCTCGTGAAACACTTAGCGCCATCAGCCGCTCCTCAGAGCAGACGATCAACTCATGACGGATTTGTGGGTTCCTCGGTCCTTCGTGTCGTCCATAGCATCTGCACCCACGTCGTCTCTGTGTTACTCCCTCACTGTCCGTCTGTGATCTACAGATGCTGGATGGTTGGGTTGTCCTCCACAACCTTACCACTGTACACCTCGAATCTCCTTTACATTTGGAACATCTTTCAATAACTGCTTCATCCTTCTGTTGTCTTCCCTCGCTCTGTAGTTCAGGCAACAGGCAGCCATGTTTACACTGCGATTACTACTTGAGACAAGTCTTCCCAAGCACTGCCCTGCTTCCTGGCGACTGAGCTCCGTTTTCCAGTTTGTGTCACCCTCGAAATGATCGACTCCTGCTGCCTCACTCACACGACTCAACATCCTCTTTCACTCAGGTCTCACTCCTGCTCTTGTTGTTGTTGTTGTGTCTTAAGTCGTCACTCACCACATAATCAGACTGGAGCATTACGTGCTCGACCCCACCTGTGTATGATGTCCTCAGTATGTACGTGTGAGGAGATATTATAATGAGGGTGTTGTCAGCTCCTGCTGTGTTCACAGTGTCAGGCTGGTGGTGTCGGGAATATCCCACAAGAGCCTGCGTCTCCATATCATCATGAGAGATCCATTTTCCTCCGTTGATCACTGTATATCACAGATCCCACTGTACTGATGCCTGAACATCTCCGAGACGTGGGTGTTGTACCAACCTAACCTAACCTAACCTAACCTAACCTAACCTAACCTAACCTAACCTAACCAAACCTAACCTAACCTACGCTAACCTAACCTAACCTACGCTAACCTGGCCTAACCTAAGCTAAGCTAAGCTAAGCTAACCTGGCCTAACCTAAGCTAAGCTAAGCTAACCTAACCTAACCTAACCTAACCTAACCTAACCTAACCTAACCTAACCTAACCTAAGCTAGCCTAACCTAACCTGGCCTAACCTAACCTAACCTAACCTACCCTAACCTAACCTAACCTAACCTAACCTAACCTAACCTACCCTAACCTAACCTAACCTAACCTAACCTACACTGGGGGTATCTTGGTGTATTTACTGAGGTCTATCAACATTCCTGGGTGGAATCTACATGATCCTCGCTACTAGGCTCTTCATTCCTACACCTGCGACTCCCAGGATGTAACTGGGACATCTACAACTTGTTCCCGAGACTTACACCTGCTCAACTTTCTTCCTTCTTGTGTCATCTACTATTTGTACTACACACACACACACACACACACACACACACACACACACACACACGGGGTGTTACACGCACGCTGGACCATCTCCTAAAATTTCTCGGTCGGCAAACGAATTATCAAACTTTTTTGTAATCTCCATATTGAAGAAAAAGTCATAATTCAGTTTATTTGATGTATGCACAGACCTCATACTGACCACACAGACCTCACACTGATCACACAGACCTCATACTGACCACACAGACCTCATACTGATCACACAGACCTCATACTGACCACACAGACCTCATACTGACCACACAGACCTCATACTGATCACACAGACCTCATACTGACCACACAAACCTTGTACAGATCACACAGACCTCATACTGACCACACAGACCTCATACTGATCATAAAACAAGTTGTATAGATTTTTTCTAAAACTTTTCTTGCTGAATTTCATTCTATGGTTTGTGGGTGTTCTATCTGTACATCTTTTGGGGGAACTGTTCACTGTCTTCATCATCATTAAATACTTAACGCTTGTGTTCAGGTTACCCCTTACTCTTCTCTCTTCCTTGGTGGACAAAGTTACTAGTACCTTTACCCTCTCCGGTCACACAGCTCTCCTGACGTACCAACGTTGTTGTCCTTCTCCCAGTGTTGTACATCACTTGCGTGTGTGTGTGTGTGTGTGTGTCTTACTTTGCTCACACGTGTGGCACAGTCTGATGTGGTCTTGATGTAAGATGTGGGGAGTTTCTTGGTCACTTCTTATTTATGTAATTGAATTTGCCAGCAGACAGCGTGTCACCTTCACTGGGCACATACAGTGTGTATATAGCGACGATGTAAACCTCTGTGTGTGTGTGTGTGTGTGTGTGTGTGTGTGTGTGTGTGGTGTGTGTGTGTGTGTTTATCAGCACATCGGACAGTACAGGGGGATCAGTGCCACGGTCGTGGGGTGACAAATGCCTCAACATTGTTCATCCTTCCATTTTGAAACATCTTCATACACGGTCATCATGAAGGGAGTGTTATCACTAGGTTGGTCCCATCCATGTCCAAGTGTGAGGCTGACCAGCTGCCACACCGCTGTCATCCCCCGGCCGGCGGCTCTGGCTCCTGGGTCCACCTTCATACCAGGTGTTGACTGTGGACGCTGGTCAGGTGAGGTTGTCATGATCCACTCTCCTCTCATTACCTCACTGCTCGATGAGGGTCAACATTATGACCTTTGACCTCTCCCTATAACCCAACCATCTTCGTCCTATCCCTGCAATTCCCCTGCCTTCCGCTGGACCTTCCTCTATCTTCATGTATCGTCCAGCGAGGCCACACAAAGCGAAGACCGTCCACACTCAGTTGCATGATACAAGCCACACACACACACACACACACACACACACACACACTTGGCTGGACATGTCGCTGGCCCGAGACTTGTATACCATTGTCATATCCAGAAGCAGACAACTGGACTCCTTATGTCCTCTTGATATAGAGTTTGTTG